>NC_043712.1:3469021-3480079 GCF_006229205.1 Suricata suricatta | reverse complement strand
GAGGACCCCGCGCGGCTGCCCCGCCGGCTCCTGCGGCCGCGTACCTTCCGGGGGCCGAGGCGCTGCGCTAGGAGTCCCTCGCGGCTTGGCCGGTGGCGGGCGAGGCCACACAACACTCAGCCCTGGAGCTCGTGCTTGTGAAGTTGAGTGTCTCCGAGAGACCGGAGGCCGTGCGCCATCTGGCCAACGTTTCCTTCGTCTGCCGCCGGGCTGCCGCTTCCCCAGCACTTGAGTCGCGCGGGAGGTCTCTCCAGGGGCCCGGGGCTCGGTTGCCCGGAGAAGGTGCGCTCGGGGCTCCCTGCCCCTCGCCCCGTGCGGCCGAGTCAGGGCACTCGCTTCTCGGTTCCGGCCCGCGCAGGAGGCGCGCTTCCTAGACAGGCAGCGCCTTGGCCACCTGGCAGAGCTGGGTCGCCTAGCAACGCCGGGGTCCTTCCTGGGTCGGCGGCGCTCTGGGCCTGAGGGGAGAAAGCCGCTGCGGAGGGCGCTGGGGGCCGGCGGCGCGAGAGGCGGCAACGGGACGGCGGCGCGAGGTTGGCGCCCCCCGGGATCCGGCCTCCGCACTTGAGTGGAGATGAGCTCGGCTGACAAGGCCCGGGTGGGGCTCGCGGCCGACGGGCCTGCGCCGCCCGAGGAGGAGGAGGGCGAGGGGGGCGGCGAGGCGGGCGGGAAGGAGCCGGCTGCCGACGCGGCCCCCGGGCCCAGCGCCGCGTTCCGCTTCCTGGTGACTCGGCGGGAGCCGGCCGTGAAGCTGCAGTACGCAGTGAGCGGCCTGGAGCCGCTGGCCTGGTCCGAGGACCACCGCGTGTCCGTGTCCACGGCCCGCAGCATCGCTGTGCTGGAGCTCATCTGCGACGTGCACAACCCGGGCCAGGACCTGGTGATCCACCGCACCTCGGTGCCCGCTCCTCTCAACAGCTGCCTCCTCAAAGTAAGTCACGCCCCTGGGCCCCAGCCCTGGGGTCTCCTCCGGCGGCGCTCAGGCGTTACGGGTCCCTGGGAAGGCTCGGGATTTCCCCTTCGTCGCATCCAGAGTGGCTGGGGTCGCCGTTTTTTTTTTGAAAAGCAAACAAAAAACCTCGCAGCCGTTTGCGCCCAGTTTCCCAGATCACCCCCCCCCCCCCCCCCCCCCCCCCCCCCCCCCCCCCCCCCCCCTTCCGACACACACTTGTATCCCGGGAGCTTCCCTCCGAGCCAAGTCCTTCCTCCGGCCCTGGGTCTGTCCCACTGCGGGCGCTGCTCACACTCTTTGGTGCTTTCTGAGACTCCGCCCCCTTTGACCCAACCCCAGACCTTGCCTCTACAGTTGCTCCTATTGTCTGGAACAGACTCCCCGAGGCCCTCCGTTGGCTTTGTTGACTGTGACGTGCCCTCCTCTCGTGCCTCTTCTGCTCCCAAGGAAATGTGGTCTTTTTCATGGTCTCAGCTTATCTTAGCGACTTTATTACACGGATGGTCCTTCTCACCTTGAGCGGCGGCGAACTCTAGTTTCGTTTTTTTGTAGCTGAAAATCTTTAGGATGTAGGATGAAAAGCCTCAGGAAATAAATCCAGTTTGTAAACCTCAAGGTCTCTGCGTAGATTTAGTGCTTTCGGCTTCATACAGACTCAGTTTGCCTTCAGAACTTGCGGGTTCCTAGATTTACTGTTTTGAGATCGCTGTTTTACAATTTGTTCCCCAACCCCCCCCCATAGTAAGTCCTAGGATTCATTAGTGGCTTAAAGTACAAAAACTTTCCGTTTCCTTTCTAGATCGTTATGCCCAGCTGTGATCGCTAAAACGTGTATTGTCTCATCCAGCAGGTACTTGAATAGCACTCTGCATCAGCCTGGTGCTGATCTAGGTTCTGGGAAGAAGGCAGCGTCCAAAACAAAGCCCCTGCCCTCCCGGAGCTCACCTTCTTGGGCGCTCTTGGGCGCGTTGTGAGCAGGCACTGCTGTAATAACGGATGGTGATACGCCCTGTAGAGATGTGTATCTGTGCCCAGAGGATGCATTGACATGAAAGGGAAGGGTTTGGAAACTTTCTCCGCACCACCAATTTTGAGTACGAATCAGTCGCCGTGGCTAGGGTGCAGGGAACCCACGCCACTTTTTTTCTTAGTGTTCTTGAAAGTTTTAAGCAAACAACACGTCATTGAGTTAGATCATTGGCAGACTGGTACGACTAGACCCTGTAATATCTTCTTGGAGAAGATCTGAACCAATTGGTTCAAGTGTGAACAAATCAGGTCGGCCCTGGTGATACTGTGAAATTGAGAAACAGGGAGGAAGGCAGAAGAAAGGGGCTTTAAAAGGGATATCCCTGCTGTTTCTAAGGACGCTCATGTGCACGTCAACTAGAGAAAACTGTGTGTGGGTGTGTCCAGCGTAATGCAAATTGAATACATTAGCTGAGATTTAAAGACTGGAAGACGCTGGGAGGCGCTGACATCAGGGAGTGTTTCCTGGTGGTGAGTCTGAAGCAGTCCTGAAAGAACACAGGATTTGGTTCAAGAGAGAAACATGGGAAAGGGGCCTCCGGGTAACAGAATGAGCTGTACACACATAAGTCACGCACATAATTCATTGTTTGTGTAAGTAATGATGGCTGGACGAGCTCTCCTAGGGAGGGAAAGTGAGGTGAAGCCAGTTTGGGAACTTTGACCGTCTGGAGAAGTTGACTTCAGTCTAAGAGGCGTGAAGGGCTGTAACCGTTTCATAAACATGGAACTGGCCTGGGGTGGTTCAGGAATATGACTCTGGTGGGCCCAGAGGCAAGAAAATGATTGCTGGGGTCAGTATAAAATAGAGGTTAAGAGATTGGGCTTTGGCACAAAATCACAAGATAGGACACTCTCTAAAAGGGGGTTGATAAAACCTGTGTTGTTTAGACTTTTTTGAAGATTAAATTAAAATACATTGATGTAGGGGCGCCTGGGGGGCTCGGTCGGTTGAGCATCTGGCTTCGGCTCAGGTCATGATCTCACGGTTCGTGGGTTCGAGCCCCGCATCGGGCTCTGTGCTGACAGCTCAGAGCCTGGAGAGCCTGCTTCAGATTCTGTGTCTCCCTCTCTCTCTGACCCTCCCCTGCTTGCAGTGTCTTTGTCTCTCAAAAATAAATAAAAAAACATAAAAAAAATTTTTTAATACATCCATGTATGTGTATATATGGGTACGTATTTATGCAGACACACACACAGTCACTCAGCACAGTTCCCGGTGTTCCGTAAATACACAAAGTAGTAAATGCAGTCATGCAGGTATGCAGGAATAGGGTCTGGATTAATGCTGCAGCTATGGACATGAAGCTCCAGAATATTCTGATAAAAATTGAACTCTCATCGGTGGCACAGGCGTCTAACAAGTCCTAGGAAATCTTTTGTATTCTGCTTGTGAGTGATAGTTTGCCCGAAGCTCACTAGTGGCATCTCCTCCTCCTGTACTGTTCTTTGGTATGCGCATCACACAAACCTCGCATCAGTTAGCAGTCCGACCAGACTAGGACCGTTTGGGGAATGAACGTCGAGTTGTCCCTGCAGCTCTGAAAGAGGCCTCTGGGAGGTGAATCCCCGGCGGGGGCTGGGGGGGGGGGGCGTGACGGTGGGCCTGTCAAGGAGTCTGTGTCCATACTTCGACGGCTCTCCCACTTGACAGTGCCCGAGGATTTAAGCTGCTCAGTGCTGTCCACCTTGCCTTCGCTCTGGGGCACAGGGTGGCCATTCTGCAGCCTGGACCAGTTTCCTCTGTGGCATGGCTAGACGGCTAGATGCTAAGCCCCTCTGAACCTTTTGCTCTATGGCCCTGTATTTAGATCACGAATTTCCTTCAGGAACGTAGGCAGTTATATAATAGTTCAAATACTACCTGCTATTTGCAAGTTACTGTCCTAGGCACTGAGGTTTATAATATAAAAGAAAATGCTAGAAGTGAATGAGCCAAAAAGCAATAAACTTAAGAATAATTTGCGGCGCGCCTGGAGGGGGCTTAGTGGGTTAAGTGTCCAACTCTTGGTTTTCGGCTCAGGTCATGATCTTGCAGTTTCGTAGGTTTGAGCCTTGTGTTGGGCTCTGTGCTAACAGTGTGGAGCCTGGTTGGGATTCTCTCTCTCTCTCTCTCTCTCTCTCTCTCTCTCTCTCTCTGCCCCTCCCCCACTCATGCGGTCTCTGTCTCTCAAAATAAACAAGCTTTAAAAAAAAAGAATGCTTTGCAAGTTTCCTTCCCACTGGACTGCTGAGTTAGTGAATCACCATCTAGTTGGATACTTCCAAATTCGAATAATATTTGTAAAACTGATTTTATTGTATATGAATTGTTGGGAGTATGAGAAGTATTAACTCCATATCAAGTAACTATGGGCTGTCTTTTGGAATCCTCTTCTTGCCTTCAAGGAGCTTCCTGTTGGGTAACTTCAAGTGAATTTCTATTCACTAGGTACTTACAAAGGAAGTAGCTATTAGCAGTTAATAGTGGCCGCTGGGAACAGCGTGGTACTTAATTAGATGATGGGCTGGATGTGGTCCTCCGGGAGCTGGGCTCCTCTCTGTGGTTGTGTGTTCTTGAGCGTCTGAGCACACGTTTTAATGTGATAGCTAGTTCTGTGACTTGGAGACTTACAGGGAGGGGCAGTGTACTCATTCAGACTTACACGTTAGAAATCACCACACGAAACCGGACGGGTTTTCTCCATCCTCCCACGATGAGTAGGACCAGGAGTTGGCTTTTATTTCATCCTCTGCTACTATTTACAGGTTAAGTTTACTTTTAGTTCTACAGTAGCATTTATATGTAGCAAATCTATTCTAAAGATTATTGCTTAGTTCACAGTATTTACATGATTTGTGAATGATTTTATATCTTCCCTTCATTTGGTGGACAACTTAATATCTACTGCACATTTTACATCCTTTCATTAGGTCTCTTTAACATGTACTTACTTAATAGCACTTATTAATAGATGCTTTATGGGCGCCTGGCTGGCTCTGTCAGTAGAGACTCTTTTGATTGATTGATTTGGAGAGAGGAAGGGAGGGAAGGCGGGCGGGCGAGCGAGTGCTCGCAGTTGGGAGAGGGAGAGAGAGAATCTTAAGAAGCTTCTATGCCCAGCATAGGGCTTGATCTCAGGGTCATGCGTTCAAGCCCCACATTGGGTGTGGAAACTACTTTTTAAAAAAAAGTGTTTTACATCTTTTGACATATTTGAACTTCCTAACCCTAGGAGACCTGTATTGTTCTCTTTTTATAAATGAGAAAATTAGGGCCAGAAGTTTAAGCAATTTGTGAAACGTCACAAAGCTACCATGTGACAGAGCCAGGGTTTGAACTCAGGGAGTCTTGGCATCATAGCACAGATTTTTCAGTCACTGTGCTGTGCTTCATTCCATTGTATTTCATACAAGGCTCGGGCTTTGATTAGCATTATTTATCAACAGGCTAGGCAGCTACACTTCTGTTCAATTGGAATTTCCAGTCTGTACTTCTCCAGCATGTTCATAAATGTATCCAAGAGGCTACCTTAAATGCCTTTTAAATCAAGATATACTAAGACACCATTTCCAGAGTACTTTTTAGGATAATAAAGGATGACACCACCCCAAAAAAGTTCTATTGTTTAAAAAAAACAGAAAACAAATTCTAGGTACGTCTCTTAGTAGCTCCGTAGCCAACGCATTTAATGTGCATCCGAGACCCTTCAGAGTGAGCTGGTGTGCACCGTGCACCGTTCCCGAGACCGGCTCGGCCACGGGACAGTCTGGGGGCGGTGTTCTTCGTAACACACTTCAGGAGACGCTACTCATCTCATTGATTTGGTGGACCTTCTGTCTACCTTTCTGTGCTTATTTATTATGTCATTTAGCTTTTCAACAGAAAAGAGAGTAGATTTTTCCAGTTATCCTATGCTGGTTTCTTATGATTCCTTCTGTCTACACAAACCTTTTATTTGTTAATAATTGAGGAATTTTGTTCCCTAGCAGACTTAATGGTGTGTGATTTTTGTTACATATTTACCATTTAGGGGACACTTTAAAACTGCTGCACTCTGGTTTTCTGACACATGTTCAAACTTTATTGAGGACCAGTTAGTGGTTTGGTGTTCAACATCTTCCAAGCCTTTCCTATGTCAGTGGGTGTAATACCTCTGGGCTTGGGGACTTAAACTCATTTAAAGTGACTTTTATTAGATCCATATATGTCTTAGGCTTGAATTCCTTTGTAATCATCTAATAACTGCCCTTTCCAGTTTGAAGATCAGCCTCTATGTAAGAGGAGATTGTCACTAAATCTGAAAGACTCTGCGTTCTTTCTGTGGATCTGTTTCCCTAAAGACAGTGGGGTCAAGTCCTTTCCTCTTCGCGCCTCACACCTGACAGAAAGGACAGTTCAGTTGACTTCTGCTTCGTTTCGTTTTAGCCTTTCTGGCTCTGAACCACTGTCTTTTGGTCATTCATCTCTTCCTTTGTCTTTAATGTCCCTTTAAAATCTTTTTAAGCACTTGCCTTCAAACAGCTAGGCAGTAAATAAACACCACCACTGATACAAGTCACAAACTTGGAGGAAGGAGTGATGGGTGAAAGCCAGAATGATCTCAGAAAGCTCCAGAGAGAGAATTGGACCTGATGGGTTGGACGGGATTTAGATCGGAAAACAGAGCATTCCAGACAAGGGGGCCACGGGAGGCAGAGGAGGGGATATTGAAGGACTGTCACGTAGTCTAGCCGGAGTGGACACTATTCTATAGAAACAGTGGACGTAGCCATTGGAGTTGGCTTTCGGCACAGTTTCTAAATGAAATTTTAGGTAGAAACCTAAAGCTGGTGTTTTGGATCACAAATTGTCAAAACCCAAATATCCAATCGTATCAAAGAAGTATATGGATGTGTGTTTTCATGAATATGTAACGTTTTTGGTCTTGTGAGTAGTTGAGCTGCTTTCTTGAATTGCTTTGAAGACCCAGCACGTTGCTGGTATGGCCACTATTTTCGGCAGTTCTAAGAAGAATGTGGGAGCCGGGCTTTGAATCATGGCAACATTTATTCTGACTCTTAAAAAAAGTCTGTACTTCTTGAGTAAGTGCTCATCTACTTTGAGACATGCACTTGCTCTTTTAAATCCATGTCTTTCAAACTTAGGGAATTGATACAAAATCCTGTGTATGTTAACGGGACCTAGTTAATACTGCTCTATCGGTCAGTACCCTAAGTAATGTAAGTATATTCCTCTTAGAGTGACACATTTACCTGATAGTTTTTGTGTCTCTTATTTCCAGGTTGGCTCCAAGGCAGAAGTGGCTGAGTGTAAGGAGAAGTTTGCCACCTCAAAAGACCCCACAGTCAGTCAGACGTTCATGTTGGATAGAGTGTTCAACCCTGAGGGGAAAGCGTTGCCGCCGTTGAGGGGATTCAAATACACTAGCTGGTCCCCCGTGGGTTGTGATGCAAACGGCAGGTGCCTCTTGGCGGCACTGACCATGGACAACCGCCTGACCGTGCAGGCTAACCTCAACAGGCTCCAGTGGGTCCAGCTGGCTGACCTGACGGAGATTTATGGGGAGCGTCTCTACGAGGCCAGTTACAGGCTCTCTAAAAACGAGGCTCCAGAAGGGAACCTCGGGGACTTCACGGAGTTCCAGAGGAGACACAGCATGCAGGCTCCGGTCCGGATGGAGTGGTCGGGCATCTGCACCACGCAGCAGGTCAAGCACAACAACGAGTGCCGGGACGTGGGCAGCGTGCTCCTGGCGGTCCTCTTCGAGAGCGGTGACATCGCCGTGTGGCAGTTCCAGCTGCCCTTTGTGGGGAAGGAGTCCATCTCCTCGTGCAACACGATCGAGTCCGGCATCAACTCCCCCAGTGTTTTGTTTTGGTGGGACTACGAGCACAACAATCGGAAAATGAGCGGCCTCATCGTGGGGAGTGCTTTCGGGCCCGTGAAAATCCTTCCTGTCAACCTCAAGGCGGTTAAAGGCTATTTCACTCTGAGGCAGCCTGTCGTCTTGTGGAAGGAAATGGACCAGCTGCCGGTGCACAGCATCAAGTGTGTCCCCCTCTATCACCCGTACCAGAAGTGCAGCTGCAGCCTGGTGGTGGCCGCGAGAGGGTCCTATGTGTTCTGGTGTCTTCTCCTGATCTCCAAAGCGGGCCTCAATGTCCACAACTCCCACGTCACGGGCCTTCACTCGCTGCCGATCGTCTCCATGACCGCGGACAAGCAGAACGGGACAGTGTACACGTGCTCCAGCGACGGCAAGGTGAGACAGCTGATCCCCATTTTCACGGACGTGGCGTTGAAGTTCGAACACCAGCTGATCAAACTCTCAGATGTGTTTGGCTCGGTGAGGACGCACGGGATGGCGGTCAGCCCCTGCGGCGCGTACCTGGCCGTCCTCACGAGCGAGGGCATGGTCAGCGGCCTCCACCCCGTTAACAAGAGCTACCAGGTCCAGTTCGTCACTCTCAAAACCTTCGAGGAGGCGGCTGCCCAGCTCCTGGAGTCTTCCGTGCAGAACCTCTTCAAGCAGGTAGATTTGATAGATCTCGTACGCTGGAAGATCTTAAAAGATAAACATATCCCGCAGTTTTTACAGGAAGCTTTGGAAAAAAAGATCGAAAGCAGTGGGGCCACCTACTTTTGGCGTTTCAAACTCTTCCTCCTGAGGATTCTGTACCAGTCGATGCAGAAAACCCCGTCAGAGGCGCTGTGGAAGCCCTCCCACGAGGACTCCAAAATCTCACTAGTCGACTCGCCTGGGACGGGCAATGCGGAGGACGAGCAAGAGGAAGGCACGTCTTCCAGACAGGCCGGCCGGCGGGGCCTTCAGGAGAGGAGCAGGGAGGGCGACCCGGATGACCCCGTGGACGACGCGCTGGCCCCGTCGGGAGAGGCCGGGGGCCGGGAGCCGATGGAGGAGAAGCTCCTGGAGATCCAGGGGAAGATCGAGGGCGTGGAAATGCACTTGACCAGGGAGCACATGAAGCGGGTCTTGGGAGAGGTGTACCTGCACACGTGGATCACTGAGAACACGAGCATCCCCACCCGGGGCCTCTGCAACTTCCTGATGTCGGACGGAGAGTACGACGACCGCACGGCGCGGGTGGGTGTTGGTGCGGGGGCGCGAGCGCCGACCCGCGCTCTGGTGTTTCCTAGGCAGTTGGCTGGCATGAGGCGCGGGAGGGTGCAGAGGGCGTCGAGGTGTTTCCATTCTGCCCCCCCCCCCCCCCCCCCCCCCCCCCCCCCCCCCGCTGCGGCCTTGACTGATATGCAAGGTTTTGCGGGCTGAGGCTGTGGAGGAGCGGGAGGAGGCGTCATTTAGTGAGGAGTCTGTGACTGGGCAGTGACAGCGGGGGAAGCGTGACCGTGACCGCCTGCTGTCTTCCCTTCCTGTTTGCAGAAGGTTCTGGGGTTGGGAGACAGGGCGGCGGGGGCACATGGACGGCTCTCCTTTGGGGGCACTTGAGGCCTTTGGATGCAGTCAAGAAGGGCATGTCCAGTAAGCAAATTATCACTCATAATTTTTACAAAATGGGGCAGAATCTTTGTTTTGATTTAGAAGCATCTTAGATCCTTATCCAAAATTTAGCCTTATCTAAAATTCTGTTTAGACCGTTTCTCCCTCCACAGAATTCAAGTTCCCTGGTAGAACAATAGGGTTACGTTCTCTTCTCCTCTTAGAGGCTCCCAGTGCACCCTGTCCTTTTGAGGGTTCTGAGAATTCCTGCAGAAAATAATCCGTTTAACTTTGTGTACTTCATTGTTACCCTGGCATCGGAGAACCTTCCTTTGTGAGCTAGCAGCTGCTAAAATCCTGAAGAACTTGTATTTCAAGGAACATACTTTATCCTAAAATATTCAGAACTACAGAAGCCTGTATTCCCTTTTTTAAAAAACCTTTAATTTTTGAGAGAGAGCGCATGCACCCACGAGCACGAGCGGGGGAGGGGAAGAGAGAGGGAGACACAGAGTCCGAAGCCGCTCCAGGCTCTGAGCTGTCAGTACAGAGCCCGACGCGGGGCTGAACTCACAAACTGTGAGACCGTGACCTGAGCCGAAGTCGGACGCTTAATCAACTGAGCCACCCAGGCGCCCCGTTACTCTTAAGATCAACCCTTCTTCTCACTGCCCAAAGTCTTAAAATTGAAGGGAATAGGGGCACCTGGGTGGCTCAGGCAGTTAGGCGCCTGACTCTTGATTTCAGCTCAGGTCATGATGTCACAGTTAGTGAGTTTGCACCTCGCGTCAGGGCAGAGCCTGCCTGGATCTTCTCTCTCCCTCTGCTCCCCATGCACTCACTGTTTCTCTCAAAATAAATAAATTAAAGGTAGCAAATGCAGCAGATATCTTCATGCCTAATATTAAATCACTCACCAGTTCCTTGTTGCATTTTCTTTCAGAGAAAGTGTGGACATCCACTCCTAAATTGTTACTCCTAGGTTATTCTCAGTAATCTCAAGAGTAGTTACAATGTACTTTCTTGTAACTGATTTTTCATCTTTGAAAGTCCACTTCTAAAAAGTATTTCATTGTGCTCGCAATTGCCAAGAAGTTTTCTGGTTCTCACTCTTTGACAGGGCCCAGCAGGAGTATTACAGGAGTCAGTGAAAGATTAACACAACATTTAGACATGTGTGGTGGAAGTTGGTGGTAATAGTTCAGGTAATTGTCCAAGTGGGGAGTGAGGGCGGGAAGCTAGTGGCACGGTCACGTGTTTCCGGTAGAGCCAGGTTGAAGGCGGGAAGGTGGTGCCTCTGTTTATTGATAAAACTGAGCTTTGACTAGAAACATTGCTTTTTAGGGCCCCTGGGGGGCTCAGTCAGCTGAGTGTCTGACTTTGGCGCAGGTCATGATCTCATAGCTTGTGGGTTCGAGCTCCGCATCAGGCTCTGTGCTGACCACCCGGAGCCTGGGGTTGCTTCAGATTCTGTGTCTCCCTCTCTCTCTCTGCCCCTCCCCCACTCATGCTCTGTGTCTTTCTTTTAAAAGTAAATCAAAAAAAAATTACTGCATTTCATATCTTTAAAAAAATCCCACTATATGCATGAAGTGAACCTTTGCAAACCTAGTGCACTGACCTGCTGGTAATTACAAA
>NC_043712.1:3400422-3468921 GCF_006229205.1 Suricata suricatta | reverse complement strand
GTGGAGACCCGGAGTGCGTCTCTTCCAGAAGTCGAGCGGATTCTGTCCGTGCCGCTATCAGGCTGTCTGGCCTGTCTGGAAAAGAAAGGAGGGGTGGACGTCCCTGTTGTAAGCACTATTAATTAAAATTCTTAAGGCTGAAAAACCAAAAAGCCAAAAGGTAATGGGGTTTTAAATTTGTAAATTACATAAGCGTAGGTCAGACACCCTTCTGAGCTGTTCAGAACCTGTTCAGAGCTTCAGTGAACTGATGTTAGCAAGCGAGTTCTTCACCAGAACTTCCTGTAAATGGATTAAAAATCTTGAAGGACCTTATCTCCTAGTCATACGGTAGTTCCTAAGGGCTCAGAGGCACAGCCTCGCTGTACCCCGTGCCTCCAAGAGACGTAGCCAGTGAAGGTTTTTTCAACCAAGGAGTGAAGTAGATAACTTTTGTTAGACTTTCATTTTTAAAGTGGTAGAATCCAATGAAGCAGAGAAACGCTGAAACACAGACCGGGTCTAGAGCCTGCCCTGTGGACCCCCCTCACGGCGGGGCCCCCCACCTCTGCAGCGGGGCTCGGGATCGCAGACGGCAGACTGCTAGACCGGACCGGCCCGGGGTCTTGGGGCTGTCAGAAAGGAAGTTATTTTTTGACTCCTGATTACCTTATTGCTTTGTAAGCCTCTCTTAAAGAACCAACATTTATACAGTCCTACGAAGTTAGCGTTTCACGTACTACTCCGCCCACAGAGACTATGCTTTTCCTTCTTAAATCACTGTAAAGGAGAGCTAAATACTTTGTCTCCTAACAGAAGTCTGAAATTCCTGGTTTCAGAAGCTGCGAAAACAAGGCAGGTGGTGGTAAGCCGTTGGCTTTCAGAACATTTTTTTCTTTGTGGCTAGCGTTCACCCTGTTGTCGCGGGGTCCTGAGCGAACTTCCTCGGCCAGTCAGCACGAGAAGGTCCGGCTTTGTCACGTTCCGACAGTGTGAGCAGCCTGCGTGGAAGCGCTCCCTCCCGTCGCGGCACGCCACAGAGCGTCTCCATTCCTCCGCGGCGTCGGGAGGCGTTTCCTCTGAGAGTCTTGCACTCGCACCACTCAGCATCGACTGCTCTGTCTTCCTAGGTGCTGATTGGCCACATCTCGAAGAAGATGAACAAACAGACCTTCCCCGAGCACTGCAGTTTGTGCAAGGAGGTCTTGCCGTTCACGGACCGCAAGCAGGCAGTCTGCTCCAACGGCCACATCTGGCTCCGGTAAGCCGTTTCACGCCAGCGCCGTAAAGTGTGTAAAATGTGTGTCTAAACCATGTTGCCCAGGCCTCTGGGGTGGAGAAAAGCCACTGCTGAAACACCAGGCGTAGACTTTTTTCATCAGTGTAAGGCAAGACACTCTTTAAAGACCATGTTTGTACCACCTCACACACAGAGGAGTTTCTTTGCTTTGGCGATACGGCTTTCCCTTGAAGGAGCATTGAACTACTAAAGTATCACACAAGTAGCGTCCGTTAAAGTTAGTGGAACCTAAAAGAACTCGTGCGCTTTCTCGGTCTGACTTTATACTAGAAGGTGGAAGTCTTCCTTTTCTCGCTGTGCTCAGTCTCTCTGGAAGAGGGCGTCTTGGCGTGCTCAGGTCTCACAGACCTGTGAGCTGGGTTTGACACCGGGCATCACTCCCCCTCTTGCTGGCTCCCCGGACAGCGTCTCACTGGTTTCTCCCCACCGCTGACTCTTCATTCTAAGTAGTCTTTGCTGGTTCTGCTTCATCCCCTGGGTGTCCATCTTGGACCTGTTCTCTTTAGTCAGCACTTCTTGGTGGTCACTCAACCACCTGCACACTGGGGACTTAAATGGAGCCTGACTCTACTCTCTCCCCCTAAATCCAGACCTTTATGTCTGACCACCTGTTCAGTGTCTGGAAGTTTAATAGGCATTTCAAATTGGCATCCAGCCTGTCCTCACTGTCTCTGCCTCCCCGGTCCTGGCGAAGACCCCATCCTCCCTGCCCGGGTGACATAGTTCTCTCCCCGCAGGTGTCCCTGGTTCCTCTTGTGCCCTCCGGTCTGTATTAAGGGTGGCCATGATTGTGATCCTGCTAAGACTTCGTCCACTCAGGTCACCCCTCTCTCTGCTAGGACTCTCCAGAGGCTGCCCATTCGTGATGAGTGAACGCTAAAATCCCGTTAGTGACCACGACGACACAGCCTGGCCCCCGTCCCCTCTCCGACCTCGTCTCCCGTGTTGTCCACCTTGCTTGCCGCCCGGCGCGCTGGCCTTGTCGCTCCTCGGGTACACGGGGCGCCCGTCCTACTGCCGGTCTTGCTGCCCAGCAGGCTCGTCCGGCCGGTGTCCGCGTGGCTCCCTCACGTGTCCTGTTCTTGGCTTGGCCTTCCTGGCCGTGCGAGCTGAGCCGTGGCCGCCGCTGGCGCCCCTGCCTCCCCGCTCTTCCGTCCTCTTCCTTGCCTTCTTGTTCCCCCGGCAGCCCCGCCTGCTCATAGCTTTGTGTCTCCCTCTCCTCTGGAGTAGAAAGCTCCGTGAGGACAGGGGATTTTGTGTTCACAGCTGTTCCTAGGAGAGTGCCTGCTCCCTGGTGGGCGCCCGCTCCTCCTGCCCCTCGTAGCCTGGTCCTGGTGGGTGCTGGGGGAGTGGTCACAGGACGGGGTGGAACCTGGGGGTGTTTCTTCCCATCTCGTCTCTCTCTTTGCACCATTAATTCTGTCTGCTGGACCTTTCAGGCTTTCCCCACTGTACTGTCACATATTAAACATAGTGCTTAGATCTAATCTTCCAAATCACATTCAAGAATAGTTTTCCATGTAGTATCTGATCATCTTTTTTAACATGTCAAAAACTCAAAGCATGGACAGGTATGGATGGAGTAAGCTCTTTCCCAGTGCCGCAAATGGCCAACAAGAGTGACAGCCCGCCCCAGCAGCGGCCCTGACTGAGCTGGGGCGGCGCGGGCATGTGGGCGGCTGCACCGTTGCTCTCCTGGGCGGTGGGTGGGTTCGCAGGAACGGTCGGCGGCGCGTTCCGTCTGACGATCCAGTCTGTCTTCTCTCAGGTGCTTTCTCACCTACCAGTCCTGCCAGAGCCTCATCTACAGAAGGTGTTTGCTGCACGACAGCATCGCCCGCCACCCGGCCCCGGAAGGTGAGTGCTGGCCAGGCTCTGCCCTGCCGGGCCCGTCGCCACCAGGACTGCCGCAGGCTCACTCTGCTCCTTGCAGTAGTGTCACGAAGCCACCACTGATTAGAAAATGACAATCGGAATATGTCGTGCGGAAGGACAGACTGCGTGTTGGCGTGTGAGCAGGGGTGCGGTCCGCTGTTCCGTTACCACTATTCGTGCAGAAAAGTCCCAGAGCTTGTTAGGTGGCACGTGGCACAGCCTGTGTTAGGTGGCAGGTGCAGATGATATTTGGATGGAAATTCTGCCGGTGATACGGTGTGCGAAGACAGCATTGCTAGGCCAGAATATTCGGTGTGCTTGGACTCCTCCTTCCGGTAGCCATGGTGGGGTTTTCCTGGTTGGTCCGTATTCTCTCTCCTGCCGGCCCCAGTGACAGAGCCCACATTTCTGAAATGATGAGTTGGAAATAAAATCAAGACCCAGACAAGGAATTAGTGACTTAAATAGTCACATGAACATCAGATTCCTGACCCCAAGCTCATTCACATCACATCGCACTCTGACCAAATAAGCTGACCAGACCTAAGCGTATTCAGTTATATATGTGTTTAGGGGAAATTTCTGGTCTCGATGAACTAAAACAAAACATTCTCCATAAAACTAAGCCCCTTTTCTTGGTTGGTGCCCTAACTGGCTGAGTTGGCGCGTCCTGAGAGGCCGGCGGGCCGGCGGCTTGCGTTCTTTTCGCTCGTCACTGCGGAGAATGCAGCCACGTGCAAGTCCGAGGAGTGTGACGAGCCCTCGTGTAACCGTCCCTCAGAACTGTTGGCTCGTGCTTTCCTTATTACTGCTTTTTGATGGTTGCTTATTTTGAGACTGAGAAAGAGGGAGGGAGGTGCGGGGAGAGAGGACCCCAAGCAGGCTCCACGCTGTCAGCACAGGGCCCGGTGGCGGGGCTCCACCTCACAGACCGTGAGATCATGGCCCGAGCCGAAATCCAGATTTGGACACTTAACTGACTGAGCGCCCCCAGACCCCCTGGCTCGTGGCTTTTTATTTTTTCATCCACTGTTCCCTATTCACTTTCCTCCTTACTGCATTATTTTGGAACAAATTTGGGGGAACTTTAAACACACTGCAATTGAAAATTGGTATACTATTTAGACCAGAAATCAGGAAAAGATTGAACCAAATCAAAGAAACAAACACGCCTGCCAGCAGGCTTTGAGTTGAGCTGCACGCAGCCTTAGGAAGGCCGAGAATCTGGTCCGGGGCGGCCGCACGGCAGGGCGCCTCCAGACGAGGGGGCGCGAGAGAGGGAGAAGGCGCTGAGCCGTGTGGTCGCGCTTTTTTCCAAGGAATGCATTTTTTTAAATTACCGTTACTGTAATTTTATAAAGGAATATTTTAGGGGGTCCTGGGTGGCTCAGTACTTTAAGTGTCTGACTTCAGCTCAGGTCGTGATCTGGAGGTTCATGAGTTCAAGCCCTGTGCTGACAGCTCAGAGCCTAGAACCTGCTTCAGATTCTGTGTTACCCGCTACCCCTGCATCTCCCTTATTTGTGCACTCTGTCTCTCTCTCTCTCTCTCTCTCTCTGAGAGAAACACTAAAAAAAACAGTTTTAACAACAGTGTACTAAGGATATGTTCTCAGAATAATCTAGTCCTTTCCTTGAAATGAGTAAGTTTAGCTGTATGAATCATTCACTCATTACCCTTCTGTTCCTGTTCCGTCATAAAGGGATGAAAATTTCATCGCACACTTAGCTTAGGGAAGCGCAGATCTGGTCTGGCCCGGTCTAGGATGTTGGCAGGAGGGGCTCTGAGGACGTTTCCGGCTGCCCTCCGGCCAGGGCTCAGCCCGCCTGCTCCGGAGCTGATGCTCAGTGCCACTTGTCTTCCTTTGCAGATCCTGACTGGATTAAGCGGTTACTGCAAAGCCCTTGCCCTTTCTGCGACTCTCCTGTCTTCTGAGCGTCAGCGGTGGGAAGATGGGAAGGACACGCGCTCCGTCACAGAAAATACGCTGTGGCCTGAAGACGTAGGACATGCCGGCTAATCCTGGCCTTCAAGTGGCGATGCTCTGTCCAGGAGTGTAGCCAGGGCCCTGGGAACTCCCTTCTGAAGTGCAGTCTCCGTCTCCGGGGACTAAAGGATTTCCTTGTAACACCTGAATGCAGAGATTTTAAGTCACTCTGAGATGAACGTGAGCCCCCACGCCTTACCCAGTCAGGACACTTTGCAGGTGCGCTGGCCGAAGCGGTGTGAGCAGACAGCGTGCCCTCTCGTCTCTGGGGGCCGGTGAGCTCTTCTAGAGAGTTGGGGGCAGGGCCTTGCTGGACCCCGTTAGGCTTAATGCCCCCTCGGCGTGGGGCTGCCTGGTGGCTCCGGGGAGCTTCCATGGCGCGGTGCGCAGTGTGCGGTGGCACGGAAGACATTAAAAGTGTCTGAAACAGCACAGGGTCCTGATGCTCTGTTTTGAACAAATAGCCACAGGTCCGTATCCCCAGGATTCCTGTTTCTCATGCATACTGAAACCATTTTCCTGAAACTGTTTTTGAGAGATTGAAGCCAAGACTAAAGTTGGCTTTAATGTGTCAAAAGATCAGTTGATTTTCATAAGTTAACAATTGTGACTTATTTTTAGTGAGCACGTTATCAGATTTCCTGTCCTTTCCCTTCATATGTAAAGGGCGTCTGGTGTCCCGGTCACCAGCGGTCCTAGCCTCATGAGATATTTGTACATAGAAGAAAAAGAGTATTTTCTCCTTAAAACTATTAGCGTTTTTAATGTTGACATGTCCAGACATTTCATTTTGTATCCAGTACGAGAATGTGCAGTCCCATCTAGAGACTTCCAGGAAACTTCCAGAAAGCAGTGGGCAGCCCAGACGTGCTCTGGTGCCACAGGGCTGTGCGGCTCAGTTGACAAGAGCCTGGGAATTTCTTCTCAGCAAAGGTCCTTGGTGTTTGCGATGCTGGTATTCTCGGGCTGGGAAGAGGAGACGTTAGACGGTAATTGGCCTTAAAGTCTAACACTAAAGATGGACATTCCAGAATTAGAGTGTGGCCGCATCGCAGAGGGAGTGTCCTAGGGACCGGTGCTACTTGGCAGGGCTGTGGTGCACACGTCTCGAAATGGTGCGTATTTCCAGAAGTTGGATGGGAAAGACGGAATGTGAGACTGTCACTCCTGTCACGTGCTGTCTGGCCTCTCTTCTGACATGCACTCCTGCCTTTCTTGTGATCGCGCAGAGAACGGCCTCTCGTCCTTGCTGCGGAAACACTTGCCCTCCCACCCCGCCCCGCACTCTCGCCCCCACGCCCGCACATCGGGCCTGGGGCCCTTCCGAGGCGCTTCCCGACAGTCTGCTTGGAAGTGTCTTGTTTCCTGGTCAAATTTTGGTTTGTCTCCTGTGTTTAAATCCGTATTTGCTGGAGTCTTCTGCTTATCTTTCCCACCCTGGTGAGTTCAGGAATAGTGTTGATCCGGATGCCAGGGTCCAGCACGTTAGGTTGACTTTCAAGCAAGAACGAGGCGGCAGGAAGGTCGCAGGTGACGCAGCTCAGAAGGCGCAGCTTCGGCCCGGCGCGACAGTGAGTGGGACGGGGAGCGCTGAGGTCAGTGGGGGCGTCACTGCCGTTCTCACGACCGTGGGACGCTCAGCTTCGCACGGTGGTTGTTCCCAGTCAGGGTCCATGTCCGTTTGTTCCGACTGGGGAATTTGGTGCTGCTGCCATTTAAAACTTACATTAAGTTTTTATTGAAAACAGTTGTACCTTTGGGGAGAATTTAACCCTTGGGGGTTCATTAGAAGGGTCTCTTGAATTAATTTGTCTAAATAGGAATAAACACGGCAACTGTTTCACTGGAAGGTGGCTTGTGTCTGCGCGAGACCAGGCCCGGTGGCCGCCTTCAGACTCCGAAGCCCACCGACCTCTGCTCCGCCCGAGTTTCTGCCTGCGGAGCTGGGGGCCTCCCCTCGGCCAGCCCCACCCCCGCAGCCACGGAGGCTGGGGGAGCTCCTGGCAGCATCCCGAACACAGCCCGCCTCCAACCTCGTGGCGGGGTGACCCCGGGATCTTCCGGCTCAGGGGCTCTCCTGGCTTAAACCTGCTGCGCCCTCTGCGCGTCCTCACATTTGCCCTATGTGGTTAGCGGATTTCAGGGTCTCTCAGCTGTCACTGCAGTAACCGGTTCAGCAGTGGTGTCACGCCGCCTGGGAGCACAGGGGCAAAGACTGTGTGCAATTAGGCCTTCTCAGCTACAACACAGTGCATTCAGGGAGTCTGCTACCCACACCTGGAGCTCGCTCTCTCTGCCCGAGGTTAATTTGTCCCCATTACTCCAGATAAATTGGTAGCTTGTTATGCTCGATATTCATTCTGAAATCCGCACGTGTCCACCGCCCCGACTTCAAGCAGCCTCTGCCTACTGTCACATCTGCCAGAGCCACCAATTATTTTTCAGTGTCAGGAGTTGTTAGAAGCCCTGGCGAAGCCTGGGGTTGAGTGTGACATTGGCTGCTGCTCCCTAAGAAGCTCTGGGGCATGTTAACGGTGAAGCACGTGGGCGGGGCATACTGTGAGTGTCGTGGGCCAATCAGCTGACTGGAACGTTAAAGGATAATAATGAGAAACTAAAATATATTCTGTTGTAATTACGACACTATCAGCTCAGCAGCAGAAGTTGGTGGTTATTGGTGCTTGTTAGGAGGAGTACAGTGCCGGCTTCTCGGAACACCTGCTCCCCTTCCAGCAGCCAGACCGACTTCCTGCAGGAATTAACGCCCCCGGTCCACTTCCAGAGCCGTCTTGTTCCTGAGCCCTCTCTCACGCCTGCCCTTCCTGGGGAGGTCCTCTTGTTTCCCTTCCTCTGGTTTTCTCAGCCCTCGGACACATCCAGAGCTAGCAGATTTCATGCTTGAAAGAAAGGTAGATCGGTAATCCAATTTGTCAAAATTAAATCGTATAGTAGGTCTCCCTTCCTAGAAGAGACAGTGTCACACAGTGACTTCTCCCCAGCGGCAACAGTGTTCATGGTTAGCTTGGTAAACTGTATCTGGTTTTCTTCAGAACTCTTGGTTATTTCCCTGGGCAGAGTGCTCAGTAACTCCTGGCTGGACTTTGGGGTAGAGTCTGCTCAATTTTAGCTCCTTACCACTACCTCCCTCCCTAACCCCCTCCCCCCCAGGCCAGCACTGTTCCTGACCAGCAAAAATTCCAGTGAAGTCAGGCCAAATGGGTTGTATTAAAAGTCAGCCAGCCTAAGTGTTTTTCAAAGGAAAGGTATGTTTTGCCCTTTTCTCTTTTTAGAGATGAGGCAGCAAAAACAGCCACATAGGCAGAGAAATGAATGAATGTCTGTTAGCCCACTGCGGGCTGTTGTGGGCCTCCGCACAGCTCCCATGATTCATCACGAATACATCGGTACGTCCACAGGCGCCCTTTCTGCGTGTCGGTGGAGGTGCACAGTCGGTGAGGCTCCGGAACGTCGTCAGAATCTAATCTTGTCCCTCAAGGTTGTCAGTTTTACAGATGTCTCTCAAAGATCTGACTGTAGTGAATGGTTTTCATTTTAGTTATTAGTGGAAGTAGCCACAGCTTCAGGCAGAGTAGCTGTGTCTCAGGTCTGATAGTGATTAAACTTTGAACTACTCCTTGAGGCTGAGAAAGGTTTTGGAGTGAAGGTCTTCACAGTTGCTAAGGTGATCCCTGCTATTTAAAATGATTACAGGGGCGTCTGGCTGGCTCCGTCGGTTTAGCGCCCGACTCTTTGATTTCAGCTCAGGTTGTCATCTCATAGTTCATCGGATTGAGCCTCACGTCGGGCTCTGTACTGACAACACGGAGCCTGCTTGGGATTCTGTCTCCTTCTTTCCCTTCTCGCTGTCTCTCTCTAAATAAATAGTTAAAGCTTTTTTTAATGATTACAGAGCATGTGAAATCTGACTGTCCTTAAGTGGAATTAAGTCAAACTTGCAGAATATAGAGTTGCTTCTAATGATCTGAAATACTATAGCATCACTGTCCGATGAAATAGCAGGGTTTTTCAGAAGACTGGGGGCACTCATTTCAAGGTCTTGATACAAATCTGTATCAAGACTTCTAGCCAGGCTGAGTCTGGTACACAGGACGCAGCCTCTGAGTAACTGCTTCTGAAAACTGGTTTTGGAAACACAGTTTAAGGGGGGGAAGGACTATTTTAAAAATATTCTATAAAGAAGTTAGTTCTTTTGGAATATGACTCTTTGTCCCCCAACGTCTTTATCTGATTAGGTAATTCAGCTTTACTTATCATGTATTTTTTTGTTATAATTACACTCTGGGGGTGGGAGGGAGTCTTTAAAATACAATCTGAGGGCCCAGTCGGTGAAGGAGCTTCTTCAGATCAGTACTGTGTGGCTTACAGCAGGGCGGTGCCACTCACGCCGGGCCGGGCCGGGCAGGTGGGAGAGAGGGCAAGAGGGGCTCTCCTGCCGCCCGGGAGACGGAGCCTGTTGGGGGGGAGAGGCCGTGCGGGGGCTGGGGAGAGCTACGGGAAGTTGAGAACTAATCTCCTTGGTTTCTGTGGTAAAAATGTGCTCACCTCCCCATCACGAGACCCCCCTTACTCTCCTGAAAGGATCCAGTGAGGTGGTCAGATTGGACTGTGGAAGAGGTGGTCATGGCTTCCTGGCACTTCCTACTTCGTCCCTTTTACGTTTGGTGACCAGACTGCTGGGCTGCGGGGTGTTTTGGTACTAACGCAAAATTAAAAGCGAAGACGGATTATTAGGTCTTTTTTAAGACTTTGACTTAGATTTGTACTTTACGAAAGGAACATGAATATCAAACCTGTTTATACAGAAATAAGACTGTATAGAAAAGTTAGTGTGTTGTGTATAGTTCTATATTTTTTGTTTACCCAATGCCTGTGCGAATCTTTGTGCTCAGCTTTGACTTATATGTATGTTTACATAGGACTTTTTTTTTTTTAATGAAAAGAACAGGCGTCTAAAATCTTAAGGTTATAGAAAGAAATAGTTTCTTAATTCTTACCATCTGGTTGGGTGGTGTGTTTAGACTTTTGGCATTTAAATAAAACATTAAGGACACCTTCGGCCTGGAATACCCCGCATCCAGAAAACTTGGCTGCTTCTCTGCATTGTGTATATGTACATAGTGTTCATTATTAGATTGTAAGCTCCTCAAGGGCAGGGACTGTCTGCTTCGCCCTGGTGGTTCCTGCAGCACCTAAGGTCAAGTGCCTTGCCCAGAGTAGGTGCTCCTGCTGCGCAGAATGAGTAACTTCTGCCACCGTTGAGATGGAGCACGGTTCCCTTTTTCCAGCGAGCGACACCGCCAAGACCGACGCCCCGCCGAGGGCCAGGCTCCTTCTTGGGTTTGAACTGAGTTTCCTGGGTTGACCCAGACCCCGCCACACCGTCAGCACTAGTCAGCCTTCTTGTCGTGAAGGTCATACCCCAGTGCCCTGAGCTTTTATCTAATTGCAGGGCAAAGGCGGCTGGGAAAAGTTTGAAGTGGAGAAGACGGGAGAAAACCCGGAAGGGGGTTTTGGAGGGTGTGTGGGTCGGCACACAGCCCTGCGGGCTGTCTTCTCCAGGTCCCGCTCTTTAGCGGAGAAGGAAGAGGGTGCACGTCCTCGGCCTCTTCCCCAGTCAGCTGGTTGGCCGGTTTTGCAGTTAATGAAAGATCGTTGGCTTTTAGCTTTTTCCCATTTTGGCCGCCCCTCAGTTGCTCATATGGTTCTAGTAAAGTCGCTGTGAGTACCCGGTGCTGTACATAGGGCAGTTTTGTAAATGTGGACCGGCCCCGAAGATTCCGTGTTTTGTACGCAGAGCCGCTAGCACTACCTTGGCCACGTTTTTTATTCAAAATAAATAAATAACAGAATTGTTTGTATATTGTGTGCATATTTTATCAAGTTCACATGGTTTGTAGCAAAGTCTAGAAACCTCCTTAGGCCCAACGCCTTCACCAGCAGAGGGAAGTGACGCCCAGGCACGGGCAGAGGAGGAAGGGGCCACGTGTGTCAGAAACGGCCGGTAGCCAGTACGTCAGAATCCATTCAGGGGGCCTTGGGCTTATTCCAGAAGAAGGGTGCGAGGAACGTAAGAGGAAGTCGTCGGAGCTGCATGTCCCAGCCCCCTAGGACCTGGTGAGACTGCAAAGCGGAGTTCTGACTGCAGGATCTCAGCAGCGTTGAGCTCGGAGTCCTGCCGAGAGCAAAGCTAGAGACTGAACAGGCTAAGAAAATGAACGACCCACCTCAAAGTAATAGTAAAACTGCTGAAAATCAAAGGCAAAGAGAAGACTTTGAAGCAGTCAAGGAAAAAGACCTCACCTTAACAGGAGCAGAAAGAGAAGTTACCTTAAAAGGGGCAGTAGTGGGGCTTCAAACAGACTTCCTGATGCTGACTTGAAAAGTCGGGACGCCTGGGGGGCTCAGTCAGTGGAGCGTCCGACTTCGGCTCGGGTCATGATCTCGTGGTCTCTGAGTTGAAGCCCTGCATCGGGCTCTGTGCTGACAGCTCGGAGCCTGGAGCCTGCTTCCGATTCTGGGTCTCTCTCTGCCCCTCCCCAGCTTGCTCTCTACATCTCTCTCTCAAAAATAATAAACATTAAAAAAAATTTTTTTTAAACTGAAAAGTCTGATGTCTTCAGACAAAAATGGGAAGTGATGCATCACCACCAGATCAGCACTAAAGAAAATTCCAAAGGGCGGGCGGGTGGACAATCGGGGAAGCAGCCAGGATGGAAGAGCTGGAGGGCCAGGGGCGGGGGGACACAGGCACAAAATACCATGTCCTGAGAGGTTCTGAGAGGAGGCAGGAGGTGCTCAGTTCTCCAACGCTTGTGTGATCCAGGAGCCCGAGACGCTACTCCAGGTGAGAGCCCACAGCTGTCTCTAGAGTAGCCACCTGGAGAACAATACGAGGGTCTATAATTCAGCTAATGGGGGGGGGGGGCGGGAACGTGTTTTTAAATAACCCCTAACACGAGAAAGAAAATACAGGAAAGGCAGGGAAAATGAAAAGCAAATAAGACTGATTTACACCCAATACAGCATTAATTACATTAAATGTAAATGAACAAATGATCCAAATCAAGGATTATCAGACAAAAACAAAACCCGATGTTGCTTTTACGTGTTACGTATAAGATATTTACAAGTTTATAGAGTACAGACTGGAGAAGGGAGCCGGTGTTCCTTCTCACCCCCAGCCCTCACAGCACCTCGCCAGGTTTCCCCTCTACACACGTGGTCAGCCCGCCACTCACAGTCACTTTGCTGGAAACCATCGCTGTCTTGGCTCTGGCACTCGGAGGCGGGTTCAGGAGCCCAGGACGTGCACCATGGAGACGCCCACAGGATGGGTTTCATCCCTGGGCTCTCTGGGCTTGCGGTGGCCTCCGTGTGGGTGAGCGGCAGGAGGACATGAGGTCCCACTGTGTCTTCTCGGGGCTTGGGCGCGGGAATTTGGAGCGTCCCACACCTTCAGTGCACGCCAGTGTCCTTCCTTCCTGCACATCCAGGAAGCATTCCCCCGCACGTGCCCATGGCTCCTTTAGCATTGACCCTGGCGCAGCCTGCTGGTGACCAATTTGCTCAGCCTTTGTTTGCCCCATAAATGTATTTAGTCCTATTTTTAAAAAATGGTTCCTGGGGCACCTGGTGGCTCAGTCGGTTGAGCCTCCGACTTCGGCTCAGGTCAGATCTCACGTTCGTGGGTTTGAGCCCCGCGTCAGGCTCTGTGCTGACAGCTCACTCAGAGCCTGGAGCTTGCTTCCGGTTCTGTGTCTCCTTCTCTCTCTACCCCTCCCCCTCTCATGCTCTGTCTCTCTCTGTATCAAAAATAAATAAAACATTTTAAAAAATGGTTCATAGGGGTTTTTTTTTTTCCTTTTTTCCCCCCACTCCCCTCTTTGGAGAATATTTTCACAGGACATAGCGAGGGGGGACATTTCTATTGTCCCCCAACTTGCCAGCACATTAAAATTCTACTTCCACTGTTCTCTGGCCTCCATTGTTTTAAGTAATCTCCCTGCAATGTCTTTTGTTTTCTCTGCTTCTCCCATGTTTGTTGTTTGTCCGAGGCTGTGGTAACGGAGCTCTGGGGTCCAAGGCTGGTACATGAGCTTCTGGCCTCGTGATGGATGGCTCTCTGAGGGGTCCGGGCCCCTTTCTCCAGCACAGGGTGCTCGCCTGGCCACACCCAGAGGTGCAGGGGGCAGAGTGGGGGCGGGGGGAGCAGGGGTCTGAGATCACAGCTCACTCTCGGGCTCAGGCCTCCCTGAGGCCGTTCTCAGAACAGTAACCGCTCTTCACCCACTGAGTCACGGTTCCCCCACACCCCAGCCTCACCTTCCTCTCTCCTTCCCCTGTGCTTCCTCTGATCGCCCCCCAGATAAACCGCCTACACTGGAACCCTCATTCTTGGCCTGCTCTGGGGGCAGTGAAAGCAAAGGGATGGGTCCCAGTGGTGGCCCTACAGAGCAGCCCCTCTAGATGGGATTCCGGAATCCGCTCACCTGCCGGTCAGTCGGCAAGAGGTAGCGCAGTGCTGGCGGGACGTCGGGAGCGACCAACAAATGGGCACGCAGAGCAAGATCTTCGGGCCTAAAGCTGCGCTCCTGATACATCAGCAGACTGGTCCTGTCCCTCTCGCTAAAGGGGAGTGTCTCCAATGGCCAGGGGGCCTTGCTGAGGTCACCTGCAGCCTCACAAGCTGGAATTTTCCCTCATCCAGGTCCGTCTCCACCTCCCTCATCCCCTCTAGGTCAACACTGGAGTGGTTTCGGCCTCACGCACGTGGGGAGTCACGGTCACTGCCACAGGAGGACACCACGGCCTCACCAAAGGGACCGGGGAGTTTGGGCTGAGAGCAGGAGACCAGAGGCCTTGCAGGGGAGCCTGCCGACGTGGAAGCGCTCCGGGGCCTCCGGCGGGGACACCTAGACGCTGTCCTGTATGATGGTGGACACCTGCGCACTGCAGCAGCCTTTGGTACTCGGGGCTTTGGTCCACGAAGCGCCAGGGACAGTCGGGCAGCACTCCGGAACGGGCTCAGCGCGGCCTGAGGACCCCTCTGTGAGGCCAGGAGAGAGCAGAGAACGCCCTGCAGGCTAACGACAGGGGTGGGCGCTCAGGTCAGCGAGCAGCTCAGCAGGGACCATCCCCGAGGCCGGGCGTGAGGTCAGAGTTGCTGCAAGGAGTTGACCCTCTGGGTGTCAAAGGTGACAGGATGGGGACAGAGCCGTGGCCCGGCCACGGGGCCACCGAGCCGCTGTACCCACCGCACCCAGCAGCCTTGTCACCCAGGGCTCCTGACAATGGCCGGTGAACCAGGATGTCCTTACCGGTGGGGACAGGCTCAACAGGCAATGAGGATACCGTTTGATTTTAACCAAACACGCGGAGGCAGTGGGCTTGAAACCCCGTCTTGTGGTCATTTCCCCAATCCCGGGGCTCCCCTTCCGGACAGGTCTCACTCAGCACCATTCTCTGGTCCCTGCAGGAGGGCCACGCAGAAGCCCCTGCCACCTGACCCCACGTGAGACTCACCGGAAGCAGCCCTGTAACTCAGGTGGGCTGTGAGGGTCACCATCACCCCGACGGCATGTGGGTCCTGGCAGCGGCAGAACCCCAAGGCAGGGGTGACTTCAGCTCTGCTTCTCCAACTCTGCCCTCCCTGCTCGTCTGCCTCACCTGCAGCCTGGCAGCCACACGTGTCCCCAAGGGCACGAAACTGCCGCCCAAAAAAGCGAGGCCCCGGCTCAGGGCTCAGGCCGTACGCGCTCAGCAGCTCACGCAGCCCGGCCGCCGGCCCGCTCACGGCGCCGCCCCCCCTTCCCCGGAGGCCCCACGCCACCGGCGTCCGGACGCCCTCCCACTGCTCCTCGTTCCTGCAGGAACAGCCACAGGCCGGGGTTTCGGTCGCTGCCCGCGAAGGAGCAGGTGACCCCCCCTGACGGCGTTGCCTGACCGCCAGCACAGCAGCGCTTCCGTGGTGCGTTTCGTTGGCTTTCACGTGTCCTGCAAAATGCGCACTCCTGCCTCTCTCATGTGTTTCTCTTCGATCACAGGCATGTGTTGCCACTTAAGCCTGTTTCAGATGGATTCAGTTTTTAAAATGAGCACAGAACACGTGTGGCAGAGGCCACAAACCATAGGTATGTCGCTAAGATTTGAGTGTGACCACCGTGTGGGTGGACAGAGAACGGGTGCCTCAGCCCAGAGGGTCCCCGCGCCCTCCTCGGCCAGGCCCCCCCACCCACGGGTGACCTGGTCGTGTCTGGTTTCTGTCAACAATGGACGGAGCTAGAGAGTGTAATGTTAAATGGGATAAGTCAGGCAGAGAAAGATAAATACCACGTGATCTCACTCAAATGTGGAATTTCAGAAACAGAACAAAAGAGCAGAGGGAAGAGAGAGAGAGAGAGGCAAACTAAGAAGCAGACCTCGCTCCAGAGGACACGCAAGTGGTGGAGGTCAGAGGGGAGGTGGGGGATGGGGAAGAGGTGATGGGAATGGAGGCGTGAACTTGTGATGGGCACCAGGTGATGGAGGGAAGTGTTGAATCACCAGGGGGACGCCTGAAACCAATTACACTGTATGAAACTACTGGAATTTACATTAAAACTTTGAAAAACTTTGGTAGGAGACTTGCGTTGAGTCCGGCTTGGGGCTCAGATGCACAGAACCACGAGCCGGGTCCCAGGGCTGGTGGGCACTGAAGGGTCCTTCACACGGGGGGACGGGTTTCCCTCCCGCCTCCTCCCCGGGGGGTGGGAGAGCGTTCCCTCCATGCTTTGTGGGCCGGAAGCCGGGGGTGGGGGCAGCGCGGGCAGAGCAGGTTTCGCTGTGACCGTGAGTGGTCAGCATTCCTCTGATGGCTGGTCAGGGTAAGGCTTCTTCACCTTTAATTGACATTCCTGGTTTCTTGTGTTAAATACCTGCTCCTGTCTGTCCCCACTTTTCTACTTGGCCGCTTGGGTTTGGGTAATCTGTGGGAGTTCTTCACCTATTCTGGACCCCTGGGGGACCAGGTGTAGTCGATGCATTGCAAACCTCTCTTCCCAGAGTCTCTCAGACCTGCAAGGACGCTGCTCCCAGCAGAGACCTTTCTGGGCCACCAGCGCCTCGCAGAAGCTCCCTGGGCGACTCTGGGCTGACCCGTCTCTGGATTAGAACTTCCTTGTCGTTTTCCATCTCTGCGTATTTCCACTTTTTCTTGCCACCTCAGTTATAACTTTAGAATTTCTTTTCTTTCATTCAGAGTATTACCACTAGAGCTTTGTTTTAAGAGGGGTCAGCAGGAGGGGCGCCTGGGTGGCTCAGTCAGTTGAGCGTCCGACTTCACTCAGGTCATGGTCCCGCGGTTCGGGGGTTCAGGCCCCATGTCGAGCTCTGTGCTGACAGCTCAGAGCCTGGAGCCTGCTTCCGATTCTGTGTCTCCCTCTCTCTCTCTCTCTCTCTGCCTCTCCCCTGCTTGTCTTCTGTGTCTCAAAAATAAATGAAACTTAAAAAAAAAAAAAACTGAGCAACTTCTGTGCCACAACCAAATTCCATCAAGAAAGGGAAAAGGCAACCCCAGAACAGGAGAAAATAGTTGTAGGTTGTACACCTGATCAAGGACTTCTATCTGGAATACATAAGGTTGAGGCATCTGGGTGGCTCAGTTAAGTGTACGGCTCGGGTCATGATCTTGCAGTTTGTGGGTTCGAGCCCCATGTCGGGCTCTGTGCTGACAGCTCAGAGTCTGGAGCCTGCTTTCCCCACTCATGCTCTGTCTCTCAAAAATGAATACAATAAAATAAATCTTAGAATATATAAGGGGCTCAAAACTCAATTATAAAAGGACGACTCAGTTTTTAAGTAGGCAAAGGATCCGAACAGACATTTCTCAAAATAAGGCCTAGAGACGGCCAGTAAGTGCACGAGCAGAGACACTCACCCACCCCTCGCAACGCCACGGCTGCACCTTGAAAACACGCTGAGCGCAGGCAGCCAGACACAAAAGGCCACGCGCTGTGGGATGCCACTTGTAGGAGATTCCAAAACACACATGCAGAGACGCCAAGTACCTTCGTGGTTGCCAGGGGCTGGGGTGGGGAAGGGGGTGACCGCTGATGGGCACAGGGTTTCCTTGGGGCTGACAAAACGTCCTAAAATTAGGGAGAACGGTTACACAACCGTGTGAATATATTCAAGACCAGTTATCTACACCGAGTGGGTGAGTTCTAGGCTGTGTGGATTCTATCTCAATAAAGCTGCTGTTTCAGTGGCCAGAAGGTTTATTTTCGCGCCTCTGCCCCCACTTCCTGTAGGGAAGAATGTCTGCCGTCTGGCGGCCTCGCGGAGAGCACAGAGTTGTCGCTGCGGATGCGGCCCTTGCGCCCGCCCATCTGCAGGTGTGGCCTCGCCGGGAATCAGACAGGTGCAGTGGCCCCACGCCTCCTGCCTGGGCCTGGGAACGGGTCCACATGCTGGGTCCTGCCTCTGTGCCTGGAGGTCAGTGGAGTGTCCTGGGCTGGTGCTCCCCTGGCTAATGACATGGAAGTTACACATCATGTCTTCATTCTGACCTGCAGGCCCAGTGTGGGCTGGAAAAGATTGGCACAGGAAATAGGAGCTGGGACTATTACCGCTTGGGGCATCACCAAAATCCGGTTTACGGTTGAGTCGAAATGACAGGGAGCTGTGAAGCCTGAGCTGGGCCCTCTCACCCCCGGGAGGAAGGAATGACCGGCAGGCAGGTCAGAGCTTTTCTGATGAGAAGAATAGGAGCTATTTGGCTACAGCAAGGCACCGACGCGACAGCACGGAGGACGTCGCGCTAAGAGAGACAGCAGTGATGGAAAGACAGATCTCCTTTATAGGGGCTCCCGGAGCTGCTCAAGCTCAGAAACAGAATGGGGGGGCGGGGCTGGGGAAGGGTAGGGGGCGGTACTGTTCACCCGTGTGAAGTTTCAGCTAGGCAAGAAAGTTCTGGAGATCTGAGTACAATGTCGCGCCTAGAGCCATCTATACTGATTGTACACTGAAAACTTTCCTAAGAGGGTAGAGCTCATGTTCAGTGTTCTTGCCACAGTTTCTTTTAAAAGGGAGCGTACAGGACAGTAAATGCAATCCCGTTGGTGTTCATTCCCACCTGTCTACCCACCTGCCCACCTCCCTGCCCCCGTCCATCCATCCATCCATCCATTCACCCCAAACTTGTGACTCTACCCAATCTCTAGTGAATGGCAACCGAGGGTTTTATTGTGGCAAGGACGGGGATTCCGCGTCCTATGTGATATTGTTTGGGCATCTTATAAGGAACACTGCAATAATACCGTTATTTTTTTTTCTTTTTAAAAATGGAAGGCCGGTCCATGATCAGCTAATACGTCACTTTTCCCCTGTCTCTGAATCCTAACTACCTCACAGCCCAGATTCCCAGTCACCTCCCCTGGGTCCCCTGGGGATAATGCCCTGAGCCCTGGCCTCATTTAAAGTCTCTCTTGCCGTTCCCCTACCTGTGGGCGCACAGCTCCCCTGCTCCTAACCACACCACGGGCCACAGGACCTGGCTCTCTGCTTCCATCTTTGTAAAACAGAAGCTTTGCGCCATCCTTTTCCCTCTTCGGCTCTCTCCCCAGCGCCAGGCACAAAGGCGGCACACAGTGCCTGCAGAGGGCCTGAGGTGGCAGGTGCCTGTGTCTCTGTGTGGCTGTGCTGTGCATGGCCAGGCGGACCCCAGCGACCCTCTGCTTCCTGCAAGGAGCAAGAAGAGAGTAAACAGCTGTCCTCGGGCCTCTCCCCAAGTTCCTGGGGCAGAGAAGCAGACAGAGCGACCAGCAGGTGTAAGCCTGGTCCCGCAGTAGAAGCACCTGTGGAGGCTGCAGGGTACCGTGGACAGACGCCCCCAAAGGGCCCCTGGCACCACCTGGATTTCCACTGCCAGGGGAGTAAGGAAGGGAGGGGCCAGGCACAAAGACAGAGGAGCCAGGCGGCCGCGCTAGTGGAGGGGAGAGTTTGTGGGGACAGCTTCCCATAAAAGGGCTTGGAAAGGAACTGAGGGGCTCCTTTCGTGGCAGACGTGTTCCCTCCAAGTTACCCCTCGTCAGATCTCAAAGGTTCGCCTCCAGCGCAGCAGGGGATCTAGAAATTAACAGGGCGTCTCCCTCCAACCCCGAGACTGGCCTCTAAGGGTCCAGAAGGCCCAGAACCAGTCTCGTCTGGTTTGGCACTGGATGCTAATGAACTCCAGCCAGGCCTCCGATTAGACGCGCGATTCAAGGAGCCCAATGGCGGGCCGCGGCCGAGCGGGGACACGTTACAATGCAAAGCGACGAGGGAGGGGCCGCGGTGGCCCGGAGGAGAGCAATGCCATTTGCTCACACCATTTCCGGGGGAGCGATCTACACGAGCCGGGCGTGTTGGGCCAGCCCCGGCGGCGCGCCCCAGGCCGCCGCACACCCGAGGGGCGCGCCCCCGACCCGTGCGCGCGCGAGCGCATCTCAATGAAGCAGCTCAGGCGTCTGGGGCCGCCGGCAGCGCAGCCAGCACCCGCCGGAGGAGTCCAGGCTCAGGCACACGGAGCTCGGCGACACTGGTCCACGCGGAGCTCCTCTCCGGGGCGACCCCGTAGCGGAGAAAGCAGGTGCCCATGTCTGTCCTCTCATGGAGCTCAGGGCCCCCCCACCCCCCCAAAGCACACTTGGGGGCGGTCAAGCCCTCCATGCCACCTGCAGCCTTGGGCAAGTCTTTCAACTTGTCTTGAGCCCCAGTATCCTCATCTACAGATAAAAATAGTTCTGGCCTCTGGGGGAGCTGTGAATTAGGGAGTCAGGCAGCAGGTACTGTGTGCCCTGCCCTCTTTTTGGCCTTAACGTGCATCAGCTGATCCCGTCATACTTGCCTAGCATTGCCTAGGAGGCAGTGACTCTTGCTGTCATTTTACAAGGACTCGCAGAGGTTAAGTAACTTGCCTGACATCACACAGCAGCATGGGGACCCAGGCTGCTTGGCTCCATGGCCCACACCCTTGGCAGACATCACCTGCCTCACAGAGCAGGCACAGGGCGCCTAGAACCCGGCTGGTGGGCAGGCGGCAGGTGGAGGAAGTGGAGAGGAAAAGGTGTGGCCAGGCCCAGAGAGTAGGTCATTAATACGTGAACTAAACAAGTGAATGTTTTATGATGTCTTTGGCTAAGGCCTTGTATCCACAGGGTGTCGTGCGGAGAGTTCAGGTGAAGTGACACCCCGTTCTCTGGGATCCGACAGGCAGAGGGGTGGAGTGGCGGTAAGGGGAAGCGTTTGCAACCTGGCCCTGTGGTCTGGGCCTGGCACAAAGGACAGGGGCCCATTGCCAGGGCGGGAGGGGACTTTCAGGGGAGACACCCTCTTCCCTGTGGGGGCTGGGAAGTCTGGGTCTGGGAAGGGAAGGCCCCCTGAATGGAGTTTCAGGAGGTGGTCCCTGGTGCCTGAACAGGGCAAGGACAGAGGGTTGAGGGCTGAGCTGCCCAGCACTAGGGAGGGTGCAAGACCTCTGGAGACAGGGCCCAGGCCTGTGAGGCCTGACCGGGGTGGGGGGGTATGGGGCATACTTGCCGCTGAAGCAGGGCGGGAGGCTGGGGGGCTTGGCTCAGTGTGGACCAGCTACTGGCTGTCACGGTTACTGGCTACCATGGCCAATGTCAGGATCGGATCATTGCCGGAGGGACTGAGGCCACCCCAGGCTAGAAGGGGGCTCACCCGTGAGGCCCGGGGTACCCGAGTGTGCATCCTCAGAGCCGAGAGGCTGGCCTGCCGAGGCCCCACAGGCAGAGAGCCCCAGAACGCCCGGTGTGGGTGTGGCCGTGGGGCCTGGGGGCCTGAAGCAAGTCCCTTCCCCTCTGTGGCTTCGATGTTTTCCTCCGTTAATGGGCGCATCACCTACCTGGCGAGGAAGGAAACAACGGGAGGAGGGGGAGCTCACGGAAGAGGGTCACACTGTCCTGTCCGCCTGCTGTCTACACCCGAACGCGGCTGTCTACACCCGTGCGGGCCCCAGAGGCGCTGTCTCCGTGAGACCTGAAAGTAGGCCTTCTAAGGGGCTCAGCACAGCCTCAGAAACAGGTCAGCGTGTAGAACTGCACTGTCCTACACGGCCGCCACGAAGTCACCCACGGCTGTTTCTATTTAAATCCGTAAAAAGCAAGTAAAATTTAAAAACCATCTCCCGTGGGCAGGGGTGGGGGAGAGCAGCGCAGCACCTGGGAGTCGGGGGGTGCAGTTGGTTAAGCGTCCAATTCTTGATCTTGGCTCTGCTCATGATTGCATGGTTTGTGAGATCGAGCCCTGCACCAGGCTCTATGCTGACAGCTCAGAGCCTGCTTGGGATTCTCTCTCTCTCTGCCCCTCCCCCACTTGCACAAGCATGCTCTCTCTCTCTCAAAATAAACTTAACAATTTTTAAAAAATAAAAACCATCTCAATTCCACTGCTCAAAAACCACCTGAAGCTAGGGCTGCCTTAGCAGAAGGTGCAGAGAGAGAGAGTGCTCTGGAGAGTTCTGCGGACAGTGCTGCCCTAGATAGGGGCTTTTTTTCTTTTAATTTTTTTGATTTTTTAAATGTTTATTTATTTTTGAGAGACAGAGAGACAGAGTGTGAGCAGGGGAGGGGCAGAGAGAGAGAGACACACACAGAATCGGAAGCAGGCTCCAGGCTCTGAGCTGTCAGCACAGAGCCCAACACGGGGCTCGAACTCACGAACCACGAGATCATGACCTGAGCCAAAGTCGGCCACTTAACTGACTGAGTCACCCAGGTGCCCCTTGATTTTTTTTTTTTTTTGAGACAGAGAGAGAGCAGGAGCTGGAGAGGGGAAGAGAGAGAGACAGAGAGAGAGACAGAGAGAGAAACGGAAGCAGGCTCTGTGCTGACAGCAGGGAGTCCAATGAGGGCCTCCAACTCACAAGCTGAGCGGTTAAGACCACGACCTGAGCCGGTCAGACCCTTAGCTGACTGAGCCTCCCAGGCGCCCCAGGTGGCGGCTTTTTAAAACTGCATTTTTCGGGGCGCCTGGGTGGCTCAGTCGGTTAAGCCTCCGGCTTCGGCTCAGGTCAGATCTCCCGTTCGTGGGTTCGAGCCCTGCGTCGGGCTCTGTGCTGACAGCTAGCTCAGAGCCTGGAGCTGCTTCCGATTCTGTGTCTCCCTCTCTCTGACCCTCCCCCTTTCATGCTCTGTCTCTCTCTGTATCAAAAATAAATAAAAAACATTTAAAAAAATTTATAAAAAATAAAACTGCATCTCTCGAGAGCTTGCCAGGTGCCAAGCACATGGCTGAGGGCTTTCCCGGTGCCCTACCAGCAGGACTGTCATTACCCCTGCTTTGGTTGGAAGTGACGCTCTGAGGGTATGGTGCCTCGTCCAAGGGTGTGCAGCCTGTGGGTCCCGGAGCCCTGCTGCGCTCCGCTGCCTCTCTGGGCTTTGTCCGCCCCGTGTCCCCAGACCCGGAAACAAGGCCACCTTCCAGCATCCTCTCTAGGACACACGAGACTGTGCCCAGCACTCTTTATTGGCTTGGCTGTGGTTCTAGGAGGTTGGGGTGGTGGCTGACTTTGTCTCCCTGCGGGGGGGGGGGGACTGACCCTTGCTCGGAACCCATCAGAGGACTTTCTTGGGCAGGGGATTAATAATCCCACTCTCTATGTACTCAAAGACCGTGTATGGGTCCTGGTCCCCATTGAGGGTGATGGCCGTCCTGTAGAACTGCTCTAGGTCTGAGGAGTTCCTGTAGAACAGGTCCATTTTGAGCTTGACCTGCTCTTCCGTGTCCTTCGGGTGCTGCAGGAGGCGGGCCTGGATCTCCATGGTTGGGGGGGGCTTGTACATGAGGTGGTACCTGCGACAGAGGAGGGCACGTGGGTGACCTGTGCCTGGCCCAGAGGGCAGGGGAGAAGGGGCCTTCTGTCCCACTGCCACCCAGTCGGTCACCACCACCACCAAACATTTATTGTACCCCAGCTGTGTGCACCCCCCTGGGGCACCCAAAGCGTGGTCCCTGCTCCTAGGGTGAGGATGGAGGCCAGTGACCACCGGACGGACAGAATATGGTACATCCCAAATCCCTTTCCTTTCCCTTCCTTTCCCTTCCTTCCTTCCTTCCTTTCTTCTTCCCTCCCCTCCTTTCTTCCTTTTCCTTCTTCCCTGCTTGTCTGGCATTGTGTCTGCTACCGGCATGGAGGGCCAGCGAGACAATTCTGCGCACGCAGGGCTCGAAGTCAAGTGAGGGAGAGGGACATTGGAACAACAAATGTGTGTGCAGGTGGCAGGACGGGCCAGTCGCTGCCGGGAGGGACCCCAGGGCCAGGGCCACATGAAGGCCACTGTACTTGCCTTGGGTCGGTGAGACTGTCCCTCGGCACCAAGGATGGGAAATCAGCCTACAGTTTAGGAAAATCCCGGTCTTTCTTTCCTGCCCCTCCCCCCTCCACTCCGGAGCCCCTGCCCAGAAACCTGGCCCTGGGCACTAAGACACGTGGCTTGGGTGCCAGAGAGGATGGAAGTTTCCAGCTCTTTGTGATTGTGGGAACTTCCAACTGCGTTTCAGTGCGAACACAGTGATTGTACTTGGTAGGACCGAGGAATAAGCTTCAGGGGACGTGTGTGCAGCAGTCACGCCTGCAGTGTGCTGTGCGCAGAAGGGGCCTTCCGAAGTGTCCTGGGGACACCTGCCCAGACTCTGACTCCAACGTTTGTTTCCTGGCCTCCCTCCCAGGCAGAGGGCCCACAGACACTACCCAGAGGAACTGACTGGATGAACCCTCTTTCTAGAGTCTTCTGTCAGCGTCAGCCCCAGACCCGTCCTGCTGGGGCCTGGGCTGGGCTGGAGCCCTGGAGCCCTCGGAGGACCAGCCCCCGCCGGGAGCCCGGCACAAACCTTTCTCCTGTGATGGGATCCGTTCTTCTCAGGGTCAGCCGCTCAATGATAGAATCTAATGGCACGTTCAGGAAAAACACCCTGTGGGGAGAGACAGCACAGCCAGCTGGGGAGGGGCCCCTCTGGCTGGCCTTCCGGCACCTTCCCCGTGAGCGAGCGGGGCCCCAGGAGCCATCTCTCAGGGGCTCCGGGTACCAGGCTCTCCGGCGTCACCAGGGAGAGGCGCAGGCCTCCTGGCACGGAAGCCTGGGTCACAGTCCGCCTCCACCATGGGCTTTTTTGTGTGACCCTTGGGCCACTCCCATGTCCTCTTTCAGACTCCATTTGCTCAGCTGCAAAATGGAGCTAATGATCGCCCCCTGGTGCTGACGATCTGTTGATAGGAAGCGAGTGCGGAGCTTAGCGCAGGGTTTGTGCGCCCTCGGTGCTCCGTGTGGCGGCAGGTGCCACAGCCTCATCTCTATGACCACGGGCCCCCTGGCCGCCCGTGCCCTCCCGGTGGAGGGAGCTCAGCTTCCTCACAGCCTCTTTCACAAAGGAACCCGGGACCCGAGGGAGCCCGGCCTTCGAAAGTCAACAGCCGAGGTCAGAGCCAAGCAGGAAAGAAAAGGAGCCCACTTCTGATAACCCGGGTCTGAAATCCCTGTGGATGACCGAGTCCCCGCTTCCTGCAAGGGGACCCCTTCTTTACAGAAAACCTGAGGTCAGGGGTTCTCCATCTGGGGTGATTTTGCCCCGAAAAGACGTTTGGCAGTATATGGGCCACGTGTGGTTGTCACAACGGGGGAGGGGGTGCTACTAACTCAGCATTCTCTGATGAGGGCTGCCCCACCACAAAGAATCATCCAGTCCCAGTGGCCATGGCGCCAGGGTTGGCAGATGGGACAGAGGCGAAGGGCCAAGTGTTCACAGCACCTGCCCTCAGGTACCTCCAGGCCATCTTCTGATGTGAAACCATCCTGGTTTATTTAAAAAAAATAAACTTCTGGAATATTCCATGGCTCAATCCCTTATCCTCTAATTCCTACATGCATTTATTGGCCATCTGTTGTGTGCCAGGCATCACGGTAAGGTCCCGAGTTGACCCGCCCACTGTGTGGAGCTGAGACACGGGATCCAATGGGGTCACCATCCCTGACATCTGGGTTCAATGACCAATGTGTGCACTTCCTCTGGGACATCAGTGACAAGGACGCTGGTGACAACACGCACTCCCGGTGCACTGAAGTCATGTCCATTTCACTTCCAAGTATGTAAACCCAGGTGAGAAGCAGCTCTGAGTGTAAGAAAATGCACGTAAATGAAATTTCCTGCCTTCACTCTTGGGGTGGAGTCTCTTCGGGACAGTTACTCTGTCTCTTCCAAGTTCAAGAACAAAGAAGGCCTTCACTCTGGTTCAGCAGGTGTCTGAGGGAGCCCAGAACTCCCCTGACACTGGACTCTGCTGGTGGGGAGAGCACCTGGGCCAGGGGTTCTGAACCGAGCCCCCTGCAGGTCCCGTGATCCCCAGGAATTAGACACAAGCTGTTGACGGGGCGCCTGGGGGGCATCTGGTCATGTGTCTGTTGGCCATCTGGGAATGTTCTCCATAAAAATGTCTATTCAGGTCCTCTCTTTATTAATTAATCGATCAGATTATTTGGGGTTTTTTTTTTGGTGTCGAGTTGGGGGAGATCTTTATACAAGAGGTACGAATTCTTAAAAATGGTTATGAGTCACTTTCGGGGTGCCTGGGTGGCTCGGTCGGTTAAGTGTCTGACTTCTGCCCAGGTCACAATCTCGCGGTTCATGGGTTCAAGCCCGCGTCGGGCTTTGTGCTGACAGTTCGGAGCGTGGAGCTGCTTCCAAGTCTGTCTCCCCCTCTCTCTGCCCCTCCCCTGCTTGTGCTCAGTCTCTCTCTCTCTCTCTCTCAAAAATAAATAAACATTAAAAAAATTTTTTTAATCATTATGAATCACTTCGATCTGAGCCCAAGCCTCCTGTTTCACTGAAATAAGTCTGTGGCCGACTGAGGAAGGGGCACCGCGGGGCTGTTCTGCATGCTCCTCGGTCTACGTGCTCGCTGCTTCCCTGGGCTTACAGATGTCTGCTGATTGCCCCGATTCCCCCCTGGTGAGCCACCCTGATCCTCTCTCACCCCTGTGGCTTGTTTGAAGTGAACTCACCCGGGGCTGCGGGGCCCGGGTGTGGCCAGTCCGAGTGCAGGCTCCTCGTGCCCAGACCAGTTGGACCAGGATGCAAAGCTGATCCAAGCCAGGCCAGTGAGAGGCTGCACCATGGCCTGCTAGAATGGGCCTGAGGGTTGCCTGGAGCTGGAGCCTGCACCCCGAGAAAGCCCACCTGAGAATGAAGTCTGCCCCGAGAGATGGGGGGAACAGACGGCAGAGACACTGTTTGGGATCCTGAATCAAGCTGTGCCTGAAGCTGACTCACCCCTCAATATTTCCCTGACACGAATACACAAATCTCTTCCTTTGCTTCAGCTGGTTTAACCTTGGATTCCTGCAACCTGATACTCCTGAGTCTCTCTGGTGCCCCTGGCTTCTGCCAAATGTGTTAAAAATAAAATATGGGGCACCTGGGGGGCTCAGTCAGTTAAGTGTCGGACTTCGCTCAGGTCAGATCTCACGTTCGTGGGTTCGAGCCCCGCGTCAGGCTCTGTGCTGACAGCTAGCTCAGAGCCTGGAGCCTGTCTTCGGATTCTGTGTCTCCCTCTCTCTCTGACCCTCCCCTGCTCGTACTGTCTCTCTCTCTCTTAAAAATAAAAATAAATGGGGTGCCTGTGTGGCTCAGTGGGTTGAGCTTCTGACTTTAGCTCAGGTCTCACGGTTCATGGGTTTGAGCCCCGTATCGGGCTCTGTGCTGTCAGCTCAGAGCCTGCAGCCTGCTTCAGATTCTGTCTCCCTCTCCTTCTGCCCCTCCTCTGCTAATGCTCTGCCTCTCTCTCAAAAATGCATAAACATTTTAAAAAGATAAAAATAAAAACATTAAAAAAAACGTGAGTCCCCGAACCAAATGCTCTCTCTCCTTCAAGGCAAGCTCTCCCACCGCCTTTCTTCCCTCTCCCTCACTCCTCCCAGACTGCCAAGAAGCCCCTCGCAGGTGCCTGATTCCAGCTGTGGCTCCTCCACAGAGAGCTCGCAGTGGATCCCCCTGCAGCCTGGTGGGGGAGGGGCCAGGAGCCTCGAAAACCCACCTCTTCCCCACGCTGGTTCTTGATAATGATCTCCATTCACGACATGCAGCAGAATAACAGGCACCAAATAAAATGTGCGAGACCGGGGAGCGTCTGCACACGGGAGCACCGGTGTTTCAATGCGCTTTTATCCCTTACGCTCCAAACACGCAGGGCCCCCCTCCCACCCCCGAGACTCGGGAGGCCCAACAGCAACACCGAAATGTGGCTGTCACCGCGCTGGCGGCTGACGGTGCCGCTCTGGATGCCGACGCCAGTAGAAGGGGAGCCCGCTTGGAAATCCCTGATAATTGATGTTGCTTCATAAACAAACAAGCCCCAATTGAAAGATTTTTAACCCAGCGTATCAAGACTGCTTGTCGTCATTCAAGGGAATGACTTCTGAAAGGCTGGCAGGATCAGAAGCACAAGGACACCAAATTGGTACTTGAAACATGTTGCTGGGAACAGCCTCGCCGGAGAAGGAGCTGTGTTTCCACGCTGGAAGCTTCTGATTAGCCAGGCTCCTGGAGCCACGCAGAGGCGGCCGAGAGTACCCAAAGCCGGGCGGGCAGAAGCGGATGGGGGTGCTAGCCCTCCCCGGGGCTGGGGGCCATACCTACCTCGGGGATCGTGGAGGTCTGCAGAGCTCCAGGCTGGTGGGGGCCCCTGGGAGGCCTCTTACTCCGCCCGCTACTCAGCACGGGCACCTCCGGGGCACTGGGCACCACTGCCTGCCTTCCCACGGAATTGGAGCCTAATAGGACCCACAGTGACTTGTGTGCACAAGCTTGAAGAGGCCGTGCTCCGATCCCGCATTTCCAAAATTTGTCTGATGTTGAGAATCACCGGGGGGGGGGGGGGAACTTGTCTGAGACGCAGACTCTGGGGAGCCCCTTCAGGGGCAGCAGAGGAGCTGGGACAGGGGTATTTGTAAGTCAGCAGCTCCGGCGACTCACACGCTCAGGAGGTGTGGGGACTGCCGTTCTAATCCCAGGTCTCGCCCTTGGCCACACCCTGGAACCATCGAAGGGGCTTTGGGGAGGGCGAGGCCTGCGCCCCAGCCCTGAGGTTTAGCTATAATTGGCCCAAGGTGAGGCCTGGGAATGGAGATTTTTTAAAGCTCCCCAAGATGAGATGGGGAAACTGAGTCCCAGAGAGGCGAGGCCTCGTACTCTGTCACCAGAGGCACTGGTGTCAGATACCCAAGGGCAGCTGGGACCTCTTGACTCACACTCGTGGTGCCTCCTCTGGCCCCGCTGCCTGGGGCCATGTTTGGGGAGCAAAGAAAGCTTTCTTTCTCCAAGAACTTGACGTCTGCCGTGTGCCCCAAAGCTAAATTCACTGGAAGCTGAAGCATGGCACTTCCTCTGGACCCATGGGTACATGTGGTCAATTGAGAGATACGACATCCAATAACTGACTTTAAATAAATATGGCGTCCAGTGCTGCCCAGAGGCGGGGCCCTGCCTTGGTGGCAATAAGCCTCCACTAAGCAGATTGGATCAGAGCCCTTCACTAGGGGCAAAACTCTTCACAAATCACTATGGTATAATTACCATGAGATATCACTTCACACTCATTAGCTATCATAAGAAAAAAACAACAACCCTTAAATAACAAGTGTTGGCGAGGATATGGAGAAAGTGGAGCCCTGGTGCATTGCTTGCAGGAAGGTTACATGATGCATCTGCTGGGCGGTTCCTTGAAAAACTAAACCCACGGCGCCTCGGGGGCTCAGTTGTTAAGCGTCCGACTTCGGCTCAGGTCATGATATTGCAGCTCGGGGGTTCGAGCCCTGCGTCAGGCTCTGTGCTGACCGCTAGCTCAGAGCCTGGAGCCTGTCTTTGTATTCTGCCTCTCTCCACCCCTCCCCTGCTCACACTCTTTCTCTCTCAAAAATAAATAAAACATTAAAAAGAAAAAGTAAACATAATACCATATGATGCGCTATTCCACTGAGTATATATCCAAAATGAGGGAAAGCGGACATTGGAACAGATATCTGCAAACCCAAGTTCATAGCAGCATTATTCACAGTAGCCGAAAGATGTGTGGCCCAGATGTCCATTGATGGATGAGTAGATAAAGACAGAGAATGTGGGCTACACACAATAGAAAATTGTTCAGCCTTAGAAGGGAATGAAATCCTGACACCTGCCATAACACAGATGAACTCTGAAGACGTGACACTCGGTGAAATAAGTCAGACACAGAAGAATGAATACTGTGTGATCCCTCTTCTGTGAGGTAGCTAGAGTCTTCCAGTTCATAGAGATGGAGAGTAACCTGGTGGGAGTCAGGGATGGGAAGAGGGGTGGGGAGTCAGGGTTCAACAGCTTCAGTTGAGGAAGATGAAAGAAGTTCAGGAGATGGAGAGTGGTGAAGTCACACAACACTGTGAAGGTACTTACCGCTACTGAAGTGTATACTTAAAAATGGCTAAAATAGTAAATTTCATGTTACGTATATCTTATCTTAATAAGACATAAGCACAGTGGTGTAGTTAATAGATGTGATGGTGAGGGCAGGGTGAGGGGCAGTTCTCTGGCCTTGAATACACTTATGATTTAATGAGATTCTGAATACACACATGCAAAGAAATGGACAGACCAGAGAATATGAACCATAGCATAGTCCTAATTCTAAACTAGCTATGATGCTGATGCTATACAAACATTCAGAAAATAGAGGAAGAGAGAATAGAGTTTATTTTATTAGGCAGCCTCTCCCTGATACCAAAAACCAAAGACATTGTAAGAAACCTGCAGACCTAGATCCCTTGTGAGTATAGAAGCAAAAATACTCAATAAAATGTTAACAAACTGAATCCAGCAATACAGGAAAAAAGTGACACATTATAACTAAGTGGGGTTTTGCCTGGGAAAGAAAGGTCTCATTCAACATTCAAAAACCAATCAATGTAGTTCACCCTACTATATTAGATTAAAGGAGGGAAAACTATATAATCCTCTTAACAGATGCAGAAAAGCATTTAATATGATTTTACATCAATTCATGATAAATACTCTAAGCAAACTAGAAATAGAAGGTAACTTCCCCAATTCACTACATGGTATTTACAAAAAAACTATAGCTAACATCATATTTAATGGTGGAAGACTGAATGCTTTTCCCTAAGACTGAGAACAAGGTAAGATTGTCCATTTTCTCCACTCCTATTCAACTTTATACCAGAAGTCCTGGATAATGCCACATGACAAGAAAAGGGAATAGTGTACATACAAATTGAAAGAGAAGAAGTAAATCATCTCTATTTGTAGATGACATAATCACCTAAATAGAAGTACTGAAGAATCTTTGAAAAGGTCACTATAATAAGTAAATTTAGTGAATTTGCAGGATACAAAATCAATGTACAAAAAATAAATTGATTTTCAAGATACTAGCAACAAACAATTGGAAATTGAAATGTTAAAGTACCATTTACAATAGTATAAAAATGAAATCCTTAGATATAAAAATAGCAAAATAATATTTATGTGCTGAACACTACAAAGCACTGATGAAAGAAATCCGACTTAATGAAATGGGAGAGCTATACCATGTTCATGGACTCTGAGACTCAATAATGTTGAAGTGTCAATCCTCCCCTCACCATTTGATGCAATTCCACCCAAAATTCCAACAAAGGTTTTTGACGATTCTACATGATTCTCAAGTTTATATGGGGAGTGTTTCTGGAAGAGAATTGGAATCACTACAGCAATGTTGAATGAGAACAAATTGATTTCAAGGCTCACTAACAAAGCTACAGTCGTCAGCACAGCATGAGTGTTAGCGAAAGACACACACATCAAAGGAACAGTTTGGAGACCAGTAATAATAGACTCACACAGATACGGCTAATTACTTTTCAGCAAAGGCACCAACACAGTTCAACGGATAAAGATGGCTTTTCACTCCGTGGTGCTGGCACAATTAGACGTCCAAATGCAAATAATGCTAGTAATAATCTTGACCCAGACCTCGTACCATACACGAAATTTAAATCAAAAGAGACCATAAACCTAAATGCTAAAACCTAAATGCTACAAAAACCGAATGCTACTAAACTTCTAGGAGAAGATCTTTGTGACCTTGTGCTAAAGATTTCTCAATAGAATACAAAAAACTGGGACCCACAGATGAAAACAAACTGATGTTATACTTCATTAAAAATTTCTGCACTTCAGAAGACATTAAGAAAATGACAGCTACACCACAGGTCAGGAGAACGTATTTGACAAATGTACCCTCCGTAAAGGATTTGTATCCAGAATACGTAAAAACATGAATTCTGTGCACAACAAATGACAGGAAAGACACGCAAATAGATCCCTAACTACCTAGTATTTCCAAATTTGATATTGAAATTGGGATAGTCTGATCTAGGAAAACAGTTTCCTGAAAAAAGGTCAAATTACGTCTCCTTCCGCAATTTGTTCGGAGCCTGGAAGGCTGTGCCGAGCCGGCTGGAAGGCGATGGCGCTACCCCAGCTTGAAGTGAAGACCCGGCCTCTGACATTTGAAGCCTCTTTCTGGGGCTGGGACACACCCAGAACTCACCTTGTGTGTCTGCTGCAGCAACCCTTGGGCTTCCGTATAATCAGGGGTCAACTCTAAAAAGGAACTTTTCGATGGCCACCACGATGCAGAGAACCAAGGAGAAAATGCAGAGTGACACCACGGATTAACACTTGGATGATGGGCTCATCTTTTTTTTTTTTTTAATGTTTATTTATTTACTTTGAGAGAAAGAGGGAGCGTGTGTGCCTGTGTGCGCATGTGCGAGCCAGGGGAGGGGCAGAGAGAGAGAGGGAGAGAGAACCCCCCAAGCAGGCTCTGCAATAACGGTACCGGGCTTCACGAAGTGTGAGATCAAGACCTGAGCTGAAACCGAGAGTCGGATGCGCCCCGATCTGCTGATCTGCTCGTGCGTACCTAGAGTGCGCGCACCTGACACCCCGGAGAGCTCATGCGACCCGGCAACTGCTGCTGAGCAGTCATTTGACGGCACCCCTCGGGGCGCTTGTGCTGCACAGAGCAGGAGCCACCATTTTTTACAGACCTGTCAGGACGAGACCGCCTTCTGGTCCGAGGGCAGAGAGAGAGGGGGCAAGCGTGTCTAGAGACACCCGCACCGGGGGCTGGATAGAAGGTGCGATCGAATGATGCACAGACTATCAAGTTATTTTAAAAAAGAAAACAGGGTCACCTGCAGAAGGACCCAGACTTCTGAACACACCAGCCTGAGCCGCTGAGGACGGGCGCCCGGGTTGCCCTGTCCGCATTCTTTGTGCAGGACGTGTGGGGTAAGGGCCGGAAGAACACGCAGTGAAAGGATGGGTGTTGTTGACCTTGAAGCTAGGGGAAACCTGACAGGGAAACGCCCCCTCACGGGGACCCGCCCCCTGGGGCCCGCCCCCTGGTCCTCAAAGCAGGTCCTGGACCACTGGCGCGGGTGGCAGCCTCCCTCCAAGGCTGTCCGGAGACACCGTGCCCAGGAGACCCTGGGGCTGGACACGAGGCCTCCCCAGAGTCTGGAGAAGGCCCTGGTCAGCTTGGAAAATTTTTACTGTGTGTATTTTTTACTCTGACATGTGTCCAATTTGAAAACGAAAGGCGAGGCATCTCCCCCTCTTCCAACCCCTGAGCATCCTCCCTCCCACCCTCAAGCACCTGCTGCGGGGGCTCGCTCACCACTACCCCCTCCTTAAAACCAGAGGCTCCCGCTGGCCATTTCTTGTTGAAAAGTGTGCATAATTGATCATGGTAAATCCACCCTGGCTGTGTCTGAAATCTCTCCAGGGGCAAGAGGAACATTCTGCAGGACTGTCATTACCTGGTGAATTAGCGAGCCCCCCTGGCAGCTAGCCAGGCACACACAAAATGCAGCCGGCTGGTTTGAGGCGAATGACCCAGGGGTCACATGCCTGCATAATCGGTCTCCATTTTAAAGTCGCCTTAAAATTTCTGCCTCCCTCACCACGGGAAGAAAGAGAGGAATTCCTTTGCACACTGCCACCCGGATGCTCCCTAGACAATCATGAAATGCAAATCACTGGAAGCCAGAAAGTTCTGCAAACTTTTCCCAAAGAGAAAGGCGAATGAGCTTAAGGCAGGAAGGACAGTAGGCAGGCGGCAAGCTGGCGGGAGCGACGTGACAGGGCCATGCCAGGCCACCGCGGCTTCCGGACCGGCGGGTGGCTCGCGCCTGGGGACACGGGGATGCAGGAGCACTCTGATTCCTGGCAGGGTCTTTCCCGCCACAGGCAGGGCCTGTGTCCAACCTTGTCCCCCCTCACTCACCCACGTCACCGGTACCCACACTCACCCAGCCAGCCATCGGTTCTGGGTGGTGGGGCCACACGGGTCCACAAGGGTTCTCCTGGTCCACACCCAGGACTCCCTTCTCCCCTGGCCACCCTTTGGCTCCGGGTCCGTGTTTGAGGAGATCTGGTTGATCATGACGCGATGCACCTGTTTGTTCCCGGAAAATCCTGGTCTTCCTCGGGCACCGGCCGAGCCCACACCTTCCAGCGTGCACCCAGAGCACTTGTGGCTCCAACAACAACCTGCCGGCTCAGGGCCCCTCTGACGGTAGGAGCATGGGTCCACACTGATCCACACTGAAGTCTGCCAGTGTGGACACGTCCCAGGTCCACTGGTTAGCAGCCGTCCCGAAGGAACGTGTGAGCTGGCAAAGGTTTTGTCAGCGCCGCATGGTATGGCTACGTGCAGGCGCTCTGTTAGATCCCCCCTGCCTTTTTTTTAAAGGTTATTTTCTTTGAGAGAGAGAGAGAGGGAGAATCCCAAGCAGCCTCCACACTGCCAGGGTGGAGAGCCCGACACGGGCTCAAACTCAAGAACCTCGAGATCATGACCTGAGCTGAAATCTAGAGTCACACGCTCAACCGAGTGAGCCCCCCAGGCGCCCCAGGTTCCCCTTTAAGAAAGAATGTGTGCCTCAGCTGGAAGGGGAGTGGGCAGCTGGGAACCTCCAGCTATAAATATCTTCGGGGACCTGAGCCCTGTGTCAGTGTTTTTGACCTATTTACTCAGATATGATTCACCCCTTAAAAGTCTGCCTTGTCATGATTTTTACTGTAGGCACAGAGTTGGGCAACCATCAACGCGATCTAAGTTTGGGACCTTGTCACCCCCTGCAGAAGAAACCCTCCGCCCACGGGCCGCCCCTCCCGCTGCCCCCACCCCCAGCCCCCAGCCGCCACTGCCGTACTGTCTACGGATTGGCCTGTTCTGGGCATTTCATAGAAATACGGCCACTCAGGATGCAGCCTTCCAGGTCTCCAGTTAGGAGAATAGAGGGGGAAATAAAAGGAGTAACCCCACAAGGTTATTTTCAGGATTCAACACGACAATCAATATAAAGCACTTGGTGCATAATAACGACATAGAACACCGAGGCGGGCCTCGGCTGGGCACCTTCTCGCAGCCCAGCCTTCACGACATTCACCCGCACCGAGCCCGCGACTGATCTCTGCGCCCCCTCACGGCCAAGTGGCGGTCCACTGTATGGACAGACCCCCACGGGGCTTATCCCTTCACCGGCCGGTGGACGTTTTTAACCCAAGCTTTCGAGCAAGGTCACACACTGCGGGGACAGCCCCTGGCCTGTGACGGGCACACAGCGGTCCCCGCGCTGGCTGTCCTCGCTAGGAGTGCAAACATATGGTATCTGTCCTTCTCTGCCTGACTTATTTCGCTTAGCATGACACCCTCGAGGTCCATCCACTTTGCTGCAAATGGCCAGATTTCACTTTTTTCTCATTGCCATGTAGTACTCCACTGTGTATATATAAACCACATCTTCTTGATCCATTCATCAGGTGAGGGACATTTAGGCTCTTTCCATGATTTGGCTATTGTTGAAAGTGCTGCTATGAACATCAGGGTACATGTGTCCCTGTGCATCAGCACTTCTGTATCCTTTGGGTAAATCCCTAGCAGTGCTATTGCTGGGTCATAGGGGAGTTCTGTTGTTAATATTTTGAGGAGCCTCCACACTGTTTTCCAGAGCAGCTGCACGAGTTTACATTCCCACCAACAGTGCAGGAGGGTGCCCGTCTCTCCACATCCTCGCCAGCATCTATAGTCTCTTGATTTGTTCATTTCAGCCACTCTGACCGGTGTGAGGTGGCAGCCTCCTCCGTGGGTGAGCCTCGCTCTGAGGCTCCCTGCGGGGCCGGGGAGTCCAGGCGGGAGCTGCCTCCCAGCCCCGCCCCGTGGCTGCACCTGCCCCATCCCGCTTCGGCTGCTTTTCCTGCTTCGGTCGTTAGTCCCTCCTCAAGCTTGTGACGCTCCTGGCTCCTGTCTCCGTCTCAGTGTTTGCTTCCTAGAGACCCCAACCGGTGACCCGGTGACCCGGTGACCTATGCCCTGGGAGGTAGCAGGAGCCTTAGGTTTTCAGTCCCCTTTGAATGAACCGCAGCTTCCCGTTCCCGCACAAGCCCCCCGCCCCCCAGACCGTCAGCTCCCCAGAGAGGAGAGAGGCCAAGACACAGGCTCTGTGATCAGAACACACGGGCTCAGATTCGGGCGTCACCTTCAGGTCTCTGCCGCACCAGCCATTTTGCCCTCCACGGCCCCGTTTAGGAGGATCACAAAGAAACAGGACCTCACGAACGTGTTTCAAGGATTAAACACGAGAACCCGTACCAGGCGCTGGGTGTGCGGTAGCAGCAGGACGGCCGCGTGGACTTCCCTGCCGGCACCTTCCAAGGCCCGACACAGCTCCGGTCCGCTCCTCGTCACGGCCGTACAGGGGGGAATGTCACCTCCGTGACAGCAGCTGAGAAAACTGAGGGGCACGGAAGTCGAGAAACCTGCCAAAATTCGCCAGCTGGGAAATGGCTTGTGATGGTTAATTTTGTGGGTCAAGTTGAACGGGCTACAGGGCCCCAGACGTCGGGCCAAACACTTTTCTGGGCGTTGCAGTGGGAGCGCAGTGGAGATGAACAGGTACTTCGGTGAAAGGAGGGAGCAGACTGCCTTCCCTGCCGCGGGTGGGCCACACCCAGTCAGATGAAGAAGGCCTGAATAGAACAAAAAGGTTGACTTTTTGTTCAGGGAGAATTCCTCCTCTCTAATGGCTTCAAGTGGGGCGTGGGGTGGATAACGGCTTCTTCCTGTCTTCAGATCTAACGAGGTGGGGGTGGGGCCCACATCAGTAATGGGTCCTCATCCTCGGGGCCCGACAGACCCGACCTCAGACACCTTCAGACCAAAGCCGTCCAGCCTCCTGGCTCTTCCCGGGCCTTGCGCCTTCCAGCCTTTGCCACCTCGCCCTGCAGATCTTTGGGAGCTGCCCGTCTCTATACTGCACAAGCCAATCCCCTATAGCAAATCTTTTTCTCTGTATACAATGCACATCCTATTGGTTCTGCTTCTCTGATTTTCTAACCCAGAGCCAGGATTCAAACCCAGGTAGCTGCTCCAGTGTCTGTGTAGCTAACCACCTCAATCCATTGTGAATCTGCAAAGCGAGGGAGGGCAGGAGGGCGGGAGGAAGGAAGGGGAAAGGTAGGTCTCTGCCTCCCACCGCTCAGAGCAAAGCAGAATCCAACGCAGTTTCGCTGCAGCTGTCGGGCTGGGCTGCACAGAGTCCAGGTTCAGAGCCAGCTGGAGTCAATGTCCTTTTTCTCCACTTCAAACAGATCAGCTGGAAGGGATTCGAGGCGAGAAATGGGGCAGATGCCAAGGAGGCCTCCTGCTGTGCCTTCGTTAGTGGCCCAACCTGCCATTGGGCACCCCCCCTCACCGGGGGCTTCTCCAGGAGCAGGGATTTGCTTTGAGGACCAGAGAGCAGGGCTTGGAAGATCTGGCGCCCTGGGCCACCTGGGAAGCCGGTGCCGCCACACTGGTCCCTGGGGACAGGGGGCAGGGGGAAGGGTAGGTGCGTTCAAGGTTTCCTTTCTCAGAGCCAGGCTCCGTCCGGGAAAAAAGTCTTGTTGAAATGTGTCCCTGGTCAGGAGGGACCTAACCACGTCCCGACCCCCTCAGCCTCGCCCCTTCTCTGCCCACAGTCAGAATCTCCCCTCTGGATTTTCCCCTCTAGTCTTCAAGGTGCTGCAGAAAAGCTTCTGTTTTAATGCCTTCCACGGCTGGGGTTTCCTTCCCAGATCTCTCCCTCTAAACGTGGTTCACTTCGTGGCTTCGGCTTTAATGCTTCGGCTCTCATTAGCCACCACCACCACCGACATCATGGTCACGGCCAACACTCACATGCTTCCTACATGCCAGGCACCCGTATTAAGCATGTTGTCCCATTCAGTCCCTTCAAGAGGCACGTGACCCCGGTCCTGTGATCCTACTCATTTGAAGGATGAAGACCTCAGCCCCGCCCCCCGCCCCCCGCCAAGAGGTCAGGTGATGCTTGCAGGCTGGGTGCCCGGTCTGGCTGCCTGGTCCGGCCACTCTAGGACCCTCCTTCCTGCCCCGGTGTCTTTCTATTTGTCAAGTAACTTGGCTTCGTGCCCTGCGGTTTTAGACCACACAAGCTTCTGCTGAGAATTGGGGCGCAGAGAGGGAACCCTGAAGCAATCTAGGAGGAGACCCCACGTGGTGGGGTCGGGGCCGGTGCACCCCAGCCTCAAGGCTCGCCAGACCCCACCTCAGACCCCCGTGGGCCAAAGCTACCACCTCCTCTGTGTGCTGGGACTCCCCGCTCTCAGTGCCTCATGGGGATGCCGAGTGCAGCTGCCTCTCTGGGTTAAAGATAAATCACGTGGATTCCAGAAGCTCCTTCATCTCCAATCACAGCTGCCTTGCCTAAGGAATCCGCCACCGTGTTTGTTAAACCCACACTTTAATTACTCCAAAATTATGTTAAATCCTTGCATAAATAGTGCAGTGGCATCTCCCGAAGAATTTCATTACAGTAAAGTTGGGTTGCTGCCAGAGCTCTCGGTTAAAAAGTAAGAGGGGAGCAGACAAGAGCAGGAAAGATAGATATTGTTTTCAAGATAAAAAGGCAGGGGCTTAGCCTTTGTCAGATCACCCAAGTGTCAAAGAGAAGCAGGCTCCTGGGAGCAGAAATGTCCCATTTTACAGACTCGAGGGGAAAACCGATCCCCTTCTGCCCTCTGATCTCTGGGGTGTTTACTTCTCGAAAAACCGAAATCCGATGAAATATTGATAGCCAGGGGTATTAATTAACAGGGAGAAGTCCGTCAAGAGAACCCCAATATGTTTCCAGTGTCCTCGGGAAACTGGGAAAACTCACAATCAAGTGTGTAAATGTTCTAAAAAAGGGTCCTGAATATTTTATGAATATTTGTCATAAAACAGAAATAATATCCACTGTGCAGAGCTATTAGAATTAATATTTATGCTGCCCGCCATGAAATATTCATGGGGACAGAGAAAGGGGGGCCCGTAAGACAAGAATTAATTTACATTGGGCTCGGTTTACCCACTGGATTGATGTTTAAAGACGGTTGACAAGCCTCCGTATGAATCCGCCAGTCACTTCCCGCAGCCGGTGGAGTGGAGGGGGTGGGCGACGGGTCCGGGCGGCTGACAGCTCACAGATTGAGTTTCTGACAGCCCTTAAAAAACCTAAACGGCCCCCCACCTTTTTTTCCTTATTCCATTGCCCAAGGCGCTCTGTTCTGCCACCGTGCATCCGATCTCCCCTTCCATCTGCTGAAATTAACGAATTAATGAGCGCGATACGCTTTACAGTGGGGCCCTACGAATGTTTACCGGCGATTAAATTATAATGCGGGACGGCTGTATAATTCATGAACCAATTAAAGGAAGTGTTAGTTGATTTGATGGGATGAGGTCGTACAAAATGCATTTAACTAATGGGGAGCCACGGGCTGCCGAGGGCCGGCTCCCTCTCTCGGATTACGCGGCTAATTGCTGCACTTTATGGGGCTGTCACTGATAGCCATGCATATTTCATCGTTCTCAAATACTTCAATTGTGTGCGTCCGTGTCGCGGCTGTAATACGGAGAAGCTGGGCCAAACTTGGCTGTAGTTACTGTGGCCCGGGTGGTGGCCCCGGCTCGGAACCTGAGCCCCCGCGTCGGATGTCCCCGCCATTAGGTGATTAAAAGGGCTCAGGATGTGGCCAGCTTTTGTTTGACTAACAATTCTGGACACTGGCTCCATGACAGTGGCAACCCGGGGGCCCTGACCCCCTTTCTGGGAGGGATGTGTAAAGAGAAGTCTGAAGCATCCGGGTCCCAGGAGCAGGGCCCCTGGGGTCACCCAGGTTGAATGCACCGGGGGACTCTGGGCCTCCTGGGTGATGGTGGGGTCTGCTCCCTGGACGAGGGCGTGAGCCAAGAACTTCCTCTGGCTGACCGTGTCCCTCTGCACAAGCTGGCCACTCAGGGCTTCGTTAAACGCAGTTAGTGGCAAACTTGAACCCAAATTCAAGGCTCTGTTGTCAGAGGTTGGTGTGTGCTCAGAGGGAAATGACAGAGAAAAGGAAATGAAAGAGGAGCAAGGTTATCCTGGCGCTCAGAAGGTAAGAGCATGCTTCCCAGTCCTGTGGGCTGACAGAGGATTTCCCAGCTGAGCAGTGGGGGGTCCAGTGCGGGGAGATGCCGCCTTCACTGTAGCAATCCCGGATTCTGTACGAGGTCTGGGCATACATCCTCCAGCCCCTCGAGATGGTCAGAGCCCTGCCTCAATGGTCGGTGGATCTCAGTAGCCAGCCACCCAGCCAGTCCTCTGAAATGGCTCTACTCTCTTCCTCTGGATTTTGCTTGAGATGAACACACACACACACACACACACACACACACACACACACGGTGGCTACCACCGGCCATCGCTCTGTGGGGGCTTAAGAAAGAATCTTTCTGCTCCCACTTTGGCACCCAGAGTGGTGAGGAGGGAGTGACCAGTGACTAGAGGCCACACTCCCCATCCACAGTCACATGCTCGCTCCGCGCCGAGGCCCACGTGGCCTGGGCAAGCCTCGGGTACTCGTCTCCAAGAGGGATGTGGAAAGCAGTCTGTGGCAAAGATGCACAGCGCTAACCCATGTGCTCAGTGTTTGGGGTGATGTGTAAAAACTGCCCACACTGTTGTGGCCAGTATGGTTACCATGTGATAGGAAGGGTGCCCACGTGTCAGGGATGGAGGCTGACCTCACCCCTGCTCCCCTTCACAGGTGCACACGGTGGTCACGGTCAGCCTCCACTCTCCGACTGCACATTGGATGCCATGCTGTCACACAAAGCAAGCAGTTGAATCCACAAGGAGGTCTAGGAAATCGGCAGAGCCTCCTGTTTGAGGAGGAAAAGACTGCAGGGACCCCAGGATCTCTGGGGGAGAAGAGCACCCAGAGTGTCATCACTTCAAGGATGGAAGAAGGCAGGTAACAGATCAGCAGAAAGTAAGTTAACTAAAATACCTAAAGTCTGTCCTTGGGGCCTAATCTTAAACGTTACCTTGAATTGGGTGGCCAAGCTGGATTTAATGCATTCTGCTTTAAAATAAAAACCAACCAGAGGCACCTGGGTGGCTCAGTCGGCTAAGCATCTGGCTCTTGACTTCAGCTCAGGGTGTGACCTCATAGTTTGTGAGTTCGAGCCCCACGTTGGGCTCTGTGCTGCTGGTGGAAGCCTGCTTGGGATTCTCTCTCTGCTCCTGCACATGCTCTCGCTCTCAAAATAAATAAGTAAACTTAAAAAAATATTAAAAATAAATAAAATAAAACCAAAGTATCATTTATCAAGTGCCTACCATCTGCAACCAACAGTCCTACATATTTGGCCGACGTGACCTTATATTATCTTGCAAGATAAAACCTAGTATTCTCAATGCACAAATGGGGGAAACTGAAGCCCACAGAAGCCCAGCATCTGGGTTCGGGAATTTCCTCTGAGTAAATACTAAACAAGTACAAAGATATACAGGCAAGATATCCCACTGCTAAATTACTTAGAATAGAAAAACACTGGATACCACATAAATATCCACGAACAGAGGAAGCCTGAACAAATACCCATATTCTGCAGCTTTTGAAAGATATAAGGTAGACACAAGGTTTTGACATGGGAGGGAAGTCTAAGATGCAACCTTAAGTCAAAAACAGTTTCTAGAACAATGTGTATCGTGTAAGCCTGCGTACATTTAACAAGAGAAGTAAACCTAGAAGGATATAGAACAAATTGGCGGTCATGATTATTATGGGGGAGGGGTTGGGGGAAATGAAAGGGCTCTTTAACTTCATACATGTCTCCTTTTTTTCTTTTACAATGAGAATGTCCTATATCTATAATGAATAAAAATACTAATTATAAAATCACAAGAAAAAGACACTATAGAATCATAAGAAAAAGGTTATTTTAAAAAAAGGAAAAGCACTGGGGAGCCTGGGGGGCTCAGCTGGTTAAGCGTCTGACTTCAGCTCAGGTCATGATCTCGTGGTTTGTGGGTTCGAGCCCTGCGTCAGGCTCTGGTGCTGACAGCTCGGAGACTGGAGTCTGTTTCAGATTCTGTGTCTCCCTTGCTCTCTGCCCCTTCCCCACTCATACTCTGTCTCTCTCTCTCTCTCTCTCTCTCAAAGATGAGTAAACATAAAAGTTTTAATATGAAAAGCATCCATTTTAATCTTAAAAAATTTTTTAAGGTTTATTTTTGAGAAATAGATCATAAGCCAGGGAGGGGCAGAGAGAGGGAGACAGAATCGGAAGCAGAATCTGAGCTGTCAGCACAGAGCCTGACGCGGGGCTCAAACCCACGAACCACGAAATCATGACCTGAGCTGAAGTCGGACGCTTAACCAACTGAGCCACCCAGGTGCCCCTACATCCATTTTACTCTAACGAGACCAGTGTCACAGTAGTAACACATACGATCAGGCTGGCCTTTCCGGTGTGGATCACACAATACACAAACTTACAGTTTAATGTGCCCGAGCCTGACCCCCTGAGATCAGCACAGAGTCAGCACCGCATTTCATAAGAGCGGGCAGACAGGAGACCGGGCACACGAGGCGGTGGTCCCTGAGAAGGACAAACGGCAGGACAGTCCTGTGTGCAGATGGTACCCCTTGCTCAGGCAGCAGCCCCCCCGCCGGTGCAAGAGGGGCCAGGTGAGAAAGTCTGAAGCACTAAACCAACGCCTCTGGTTCGGGAAACTCAACTTATGTTCATTCGCTCATTCAACAAAGATTTTCCCATTGCCTCCTGTGTGCTAGGCACCCACTGTCCCAGGTGCGTGAGTCTAGCGGTGAAGGTCAGACATGTTCCTGCCCTCACCCAGCTCACTCTGCACATTTACATACATGTGGATAAAGACCACCTCTCCCTGGTTCTTGGGGTTGGTCCCCCATTAAAATATTAGAACATACAGGGGCGCCCGGGTGGCTCAGTCAGTTAAGCATCTGCCTTCAGCTCAGGTCATGATCTCACAGTCTGTGACTCCAAGCCTTGCACTGGGCTGTGCCGACAGCTCAGAGCCTGGAGCCTGCTTAGGATTCTATGCCTCCTTCTCTCTCTGTTCTTCACCCACTCGCACTCGGTCTCTCCCTCTCTCAAAATAAATGAGGATTAAAAAAAAAAGCTTAGAACATACAATCTGAAAAGACCAGCTTGCAACCAGCAAAGGGACGAGATGCATCAGTTATTTGGTAAATACGATGTGGGCAAGGCAAAGCAAGTGCACCCTAAAACCCGGGTGCAGGGGATAATTCTCCGTTACAATGGCTGTCATTAAGCAGATAGTATTTATAGTGTTTGCTAAGGGCTAACCACGCTGAATACACACTGTTATCTCATGGAATCTCCTCCCGCAGGAGCTAGGTACAATATTATGCCCCACTGGACAAATCCGGAAACTGGGGCTCAAAGTGGTTAGTGAACGTCTCAAGGTCACATCCACAGTCATGGCTGTTTCAAAAGGTCGGCGGAACATCAGGCTGAGCCGTGACCGCTGGGCGCACACCCTCCCTGGACGTTCCTGTGCAGAGCACCTTCTGATGAGTTCTGGCCCCTCACATGTCCCTGGCGTCACACAGAGCCTGTGCAGACACCACCTCACGACCTGCACAGTGAGCCGGGGACGAGGGTGTAAGCGGCATCCCCGCTTTACCGATGAGGCAGCCTGCTTCCTGACCGGCTAGTGAGTGACCCGAGGGACTTGGGACCCACCGCCGCTGGACTCCTGCATCCAGGCGGCAACCACTGGCCAACTGAGTGTTTGCCAAATGCAGGGACTTTCCTAAGCAGGCCTCCTGCATTACCGTATTTACTGTGTTTCTGGAGGGACATCTGTTCCTTTATTTTTGAGTTTTTCATTGAGAAATTCACATGACGTGAATTAACCATATCAAAGTGTGTGATTCAGTGGCATGTAGGACGTTGACAGTGTTGTGCGACCGTCACCCCTCTGTAGTTCTGGAACATTCTCATCACCGTAACAAGAGCCCCGGTGCCCCCTAATGAGTCACTCCCTGTCTCTGGCAGCCCTGGGCGGCTACTCCATCTGCCGTCTGTCTCGAGGATTTACCTGTTCTGGACATTCCATCGAGTGACATCACACAATGTGTGACCCTCTGTGACTGGCTTCCCCACTTTAGCCTCATGAACAAACTTCAGAAGCAGATCTACAACGTGGGGCCCGTTTTACAGGTGAGAAAACGGGAGGCTCAGAGGGAGGAAGGAACTTGCACAAGGCCAGGACGCCCGTCGAGGGCAGGGCCAGACTTCAGCCAGGACCACCGGATCGAAGAGCCCGTGATTCTACATGCTCCTCGAAGATTGTGTAGGATGATGTTTTCTTAAGGCTGGTTTCCTTCAAAATGGGCGGACTGAGCATTTTCACACGCTTGGCTCATGTCCCGGGTGTCGGCTGCTTGCAGACCTCATTCCCCGCCGGCCCCCCGCTCCTGACCCCCTCCACATGGCCTCCTTGCTGTGATGGAGCCCAGTCTCTGCACAGGCTGGTCCTGGGCCTGGAATGTGCCTCTCCCTGGTGGCCACGGGGCCGCCCCCACTGGCTTGACGACTCTGCCGAGGACTCCAGGAAGGAGGCGCACCCCAGCCTCTCACATGCCTGCTTTGTCCCCCTGGAAGCTCCCTGGAGGCCTGTGATCGGTCTGTGTTGTTCTCTGCCCCCACTGTCAGCTCCTAGGACAGTGCAGGCACACAGTCGGAGCTCAGTTAATGCTTGTTGACTGAATCGTGTTGTCTTCAGAACAGAGGGAGACTCTTTGACGGGTAGGTTGGAGCTGAGGGCCACTGAGTGGGGCCGCCACTGCCAAGGCCGAGGGCCAATGGGTTCCCTCCAAGACCTACGTCCCCACCTTCCTTTGCCGGCAGCACGGACACTCGGGACACTTTTTATCAAGTTTCCTCGCTGTGTTGGGGCTCCTGGGCCTCTCCAGTCTCGCCCGCCATCGAGCCTCTCCTCAGCCTCCCCTCAGGGCCTTGCGGGCCTCCACCCCCTCATCTCCTCTAAGGGTCTTTCTCTCCAGCTGAACCAGAGACACCTCTGTAGCCTTCCCGGCACAATTCAAAGGACTTTCCAGAACATTCCATCTCAGGGAAATCCGCTCTGGGCCAACTTCCACGAGGCCACTCTCTCTCTTCTCAGGTTTCTAAGCATGACAGCAGGCCAGCAGACACGGATGCAGATGCCACCACATCGGATAGCCTCCCCCTGGGTGAATCCCATGGTGACCCAGCCCCAGCCCGTGGGAGCAGCTTCAAAGAGGGGCTTCCTGAGACCCCAGCCCCTCCCGAGCCCGCCCCCAACGCCAGGCTGTGTCTGCAGGCGCGAAGCTGAAGCCTGGACTTCACCGACAGCAACCGGAGGCCGCAGCCTGGGGAGGCCTCACCCGAAGGCTGGTCTGCCGCAGCAGCGGAGGATCCCCCCTAACTGCCCGCTGCGAACAGACTTCGGGGTTTAACTGTTTATCTGGGCAAGCTCCTGGGTTAAACTTCCTAATGAGCCCCGGACCCAGGAGCTGAAACCCGAGTTTCCAGATCAAGCTTTTCCCCGTCCTTGGCTGGGGACACAGGTCTGCAACTTTAAACTGCTGGGTGCTGTCTGTGACTGAAATCTGTTACTGGAGTCCGGAAGGCTACCGGTCCTGCCTGCAGTCTACCCTTCCTCCGGGGGCCCAGGCTCGGGGCTGTCCTCAGGGCGGGGTGCGAGCCGCTTGGGTCCGGGGCGGGAGGGCGGCTGGGAACTCTCCCCAGGGCCGCCTTTCCTGGTCCGGGAAGCTGCCGCCTCCCCCTTCTCCTTCGCTGGGGTGGTTCCTGCCCACGTGCTCCCGTGGCCCCAGGATCTGGGGCAGTTCTGGCAAACAGCAGGCGGCCTGCGTTCCTGGTGACACATAGCAGAGCGGGAGTGACCCGGCTCCTGTCCCTGGGACTGGGCCTCGAGTGCACCCTCCGCAGCGCTCCCGCGAGGAAGGAGCCCGTGCTCATTAGTCTTGGTTTCTCCAAGTCACGAGGAGCCTGACGTTCGGAGACGTGAAGTCACCTGCAAAGTCACCCCCTCCGGAAAGTTCTAGTCCTTACCCCCTCCCCTGCCCCTCCGCCTCCCCTCACCTCGCCCCTGCATTGTAGGGACCCCAACAGTGGGCGAGCAGGCCCGGCAGGACAGGATGGGGACTGGGGGGCGTTGGGGGGGAAGGTCACAGGCTCTGCCTTGCCTGTGGCTCGGAGCTCACTGAGGGGAGGGGCTGGGCCATCGTGGAAAACCTAATTAGGAAAACCTAATCAACCCAGCCCAGTCCGCCCCTCTTTGGAAGGGAAGCGCCGTCGAGGGCTCGCTCGGCCGCCCTGGGACAAGACATTTCTGCAGGAGGAGAGGCAGTCACCTCGACTGGGAATAACTGGCGTCGGGCTGGTGCGGCTGAGAGGCGTCTCTCTCTAAAGGACCCGCTGCGGGCACGCTGGGCTTGCGGATCCCTGAGGACCCACCCAGCAGCTCAGCACAAACTCGGGCAAGCGGGGAAGCAGTGACAGGGCAGCTCTCTCTGCACACCTGCTTCCCGGACCAGGGCACCTGCTTCCAGGGCCGGGCACCTGCTTCCTGGACCGGGGCACCTGCTTCCCGGACCGGGGCACCTGCTTCCAGGGCCGGGCACCTGCTTCCCGGACCGGGGCAGGTGGGAAGCCCTCATCTGTGATCTGTGATGTTTCAAAAGGACCTTGGCCACAAGCAGGCACAAAGATGCCACTTGCATTCCATGGTCTTTGAAAGGACGGCAGATATAGCAACAGGGGCCCCGTAGGTCCGAGGTGACGGGAGGGGTGTGACAGCGGACAGCCCGACGGCTGGCACAGACTCGCCAAAGCCTCAGAATGATTACGTTTTCCTGGGAGCTCAGTCAGCTGGCAAAGGAGGGGACGACACGGGCCACTCCGTCTCCCTGATTGGACGAGGAGTGTATTTGAAGCCCCGCCTCCCTCACTGTCACGTTCCAGTCACGGGTCAAGCCTTCACCGGGGTCACTCCTCAGTGACTGCTGCCCAGTCCTGTGGCCGTCTCCCTCCCCAGCCACGCCCACCTCACATCGTGGCTCAACGCTGTTCACGTTAGCTCCATTCTCCTCCAGCCCCTTAAGGAACAAGGCCTGGTGGTCCCTTCGTCACCGCTGACCTGACTGGTCGCCGTCTGCTGATCCCTGTACCAGCATCGGCCCTCGTGCCGCTGACCGGAGTGACCGCCTGCCGTCCCGCCAGGGTGTCGGGATTACAGCCTGGATGTCGGAGATACTGAGCGGTTGTCCTATGTTCCGTGTGTCAGGGAATCGGAACACCACAGCCTGCTCAGCGCCCCCCTTCCCCTCAGTGGCATCTCGTCCAGGGTGTCTCCCCGGAGTCGCCGGCCCTACTCTACGCCCCAAGGACCTCCCCGGAGAGACACTGCTGTGGTCGTGGTCCTCGAGCCCCTTCTGAAAGGCCTACCTCTGAGGGGATGACTGGATGAGCCTCCTGTTTGCTGAGATCCACACCCCACCAGCTGCGGGGGCAGCAGAGGGACAGTCGCTGCCGTGACGCAGTCCTGGGCAGGAAGAACCCAGAAGCCCTCCAGTCCCGTGGCCAGAAGAGTGGCCTCAGACCAAGCACAGCATCTGATTCTCAAAGATCTCCACGGAAAGAGGTTTAATCCTCAGTCTCCTTTACAGCCACCTCTACAGACACTGCAAAAGTTCCTTCTTGGGGGGCCTGGGGGACTCCGTCGGTGAAGCGTCCGGCTTCGGCTCATGTCATGAGCTCATGGTTCACAGGTTCGAGCCCCGCGTCGGGCTCTGTGCTGACAGCTCAGAACCTGGAGCCTGCTTAGGATTCTGCATCTCCCTCTCTTTCTGCCCCTCCTCCATGCACACACTCTGTCTCTCTTTCTCTCCCAAAAGTAAATACATATTAAAAAATTTAAAAAAAAACCAGACACCTTGCGGTCCACTTAAATTCTGTTCCCCTTTGTTTTCCTCTCATAGGACATATGAAGACAGCCCCTTGCTCTTGTACAGAGAAGCATGAGCCCCGAAAAGAAGCTCCTGGGTTCTGAAGGGAAACCGTCACCGCCGGCAGCTCCTGCCAAGGGCCTTCCTCGGCCTTGACACAGAGGACCACGCTCGGCACGCGGTCTCTCCTGGAGGGGTCCTCAGGGGGCGCAGCTGTGCCCCCAGAGGTGGGGCAGGGGTCGGGGGAGGAGGGGGCAGCCGGAAACCCACGAAGATGTTGTTAAGTAAATAACCTGCATACTTTCAATCTGTGCTTTACAACTTCCTTTCCTCCGCCTCTCCGCCAGCCACAGAGGCATGTCTCGCCGCACGGGGTGGGGGTGGGGGGAGCCGCTGCGGGGGCCACGCTCCAAAACGTACCCGAAACCTTCACCACGCTTTGGCCAGACTCATGGGCGGCCTGCTGACGTGGACCCAGAATCCATCTGGCCAAGCGGGGGGTTTCGGGGCGCATCGCACACACGTCACCTTGGTTATTCCCCACCACGCTCACACTGCCATATTGCGCCCACTGTGTGGAGTAAGGAAGCGACCTGTCCAAGGTCCTGTCGATGGCACCGCAGGATTTGAACCTGACCGGGCTGGGCCCCCTACTGGGGGGTGGGGGGGCTCTTTCCTGTCCACAGAGCTGCCAGCCTCGGGGACCACAGGGTCAGGGGCTTTGAGGCACGTTCTCCGCCCAGGACTGCCTCCCCCTGCACGCCCTGGTGCACACCTGGCTGCTGGGGGGCCGACTCGGGGCCGTGTTCCACTGCAGTCCGGAAAGAGCTCCGCAGGCCAGTCCGACCCATTGTCCAGCCAGCGCACCTGTGCCCCCCTCGATTCGGGTACGGGAAGGGCAGAGAGCTCGAGGCCCCGCGTGATACAGCTGCCCAAGGCGGTGCAACCCTGCACGAACATTTTTTTGCCAAATTAACGTCGGCACGCCCATAAAACGGCTCACTCAAGATCGCTCCCAGCCCTGCATATATAACTCACCAGACTGGTATCTGGAGAGTTCTGCCTGGCTGGTTTCCTCTGTTCGCCTAACTACTCCACAGAGCCATTTCCTCTCCCCAAATATTTATGTTCTCGAATGTTTATTAGCCTCTCCATCATGATCAAGACTTTATGAGCACTCTATACCAACTGTGAACTAAATACACAATTTCGGATCCATCAAACTCCAGTTTGGGGCTACGCTTGTCTCTGTTCCACACGGCAGTTGCTGTGGGCGCCAAGCGGGCGACAGCTGAACACCTGTGTCCAGGGGCAGCCACACAGGCATTGCAATCCCGGAGCAGCCACCTACGGGCGGGAGGGAAGCCTCCACGGCTCCTTGGCATGGCTGGAGGCTTCTGGAGCAAAAGGCAAAGCTCCGGAGGGGCTCCTCCCCCGCCAAACACAGACCCCCAGCCTGCCCCCATCTTCATTCTACCAACAAGGGGTCTCCTGCCCCTCCCGCCCGCCATCTCTGGGAGAGAAGGACCCGCCATGGGGAGGTTAGAGGAGGTAAGAGGAAAGACTGCTTTGTCCTCTGCCGGGGGGGGGGGCGGTGGGGGCTGTGCCTGGGGGCGTCCTTTGCCAAATACAGAGCGAACAGCAGTTCACCAGGCCGGTGCCGAAAATGGTGACATTTATAGTCTATTAGTCACATCTACCCATCCTCCCTCATGGGACCTGATAGTGACTTCACACCACGTATACCATCAATTCTGCTTTGCAAACGAAGAAAGGTGAGGCGACCAGAAGGAAAAGGAACTAACTATGGCCTCTGGGCCTCCACCCTTCTGTTCCCTCTGCTTCTGGTGAACTCCTTACAGCAGCTTCCCACGCACCCGTGGGGCCTCAGAGCTAAGTGAAGCGATCTGCGTTACAGGCAACTTTTTTACTGGTCATCCCCGCTCTAGAGCAGGGCCCCTCCCCGGAGGGTAAGCTGTCTGTCCGTCTTGCTCAGTGTCCCAGCACACAGCACGTGCTCACTCAACAGTTGTCAACAGACACCGATGCAAACTCTCATCTCTTGGACTCCCCAAGCTCCTGCCTTCAACATTAAACCTGCCACTTCTAGAAAATGCTACGCAACACCAGCCAGCAGGAGGCCCCTGGGAGAACTGAGTGAACCTGCTCCCAGATGGGGCTCGACGTCCATGCTTTTCCCGGATACACATCTGGGAAAGGATGCAGGATCCTGGGGTGCCCCTCCCAGCCCAAGCCGAGGGCAGAGTTTGCAGAGATGTGTCCTCCCGGAAGGCTAGATGTCGGGGACCCACCCCAGTTGCAAGGCAGCCGGGCATGCTCCGTGTGGCAGACACGCAGGAGCCCCTTAGCTTCCGGCTTCTGAAGGAGGCAGCATGGGTCTTGTGACAATGACTTTCTCTCACCGCTGACCTTTGTGCTCATGATAAGCCTGTTATGTTTTAGTTGTGGCTCAAAGCTAAACATGAAAATAAATATCATTACTTAAATACGCTGCCTCTAAATCAGTAAGTAACTGTTGTGGGCACTACAACCATTTTTTAAAATTCTTTAACTGACATCCAAGTTAGTTAGTGAACAGTGCAACAGCGATTTCAGGAGTAACTTCCTTAATGCCCCTCACCCATGTAGCCCATCCCCCCCCACAACCCCTCCAGCGACCCTCCGTTTGTTCTCCATACTTAAGAGTCTCTTGTGTTTTGTCTACTTCCTTGTTTTTATATTATTTTTGTTTCCCTTCCCTTATGTTCATCTGTTTCGCATCTCAAAGTCCTCATATGAGTTAAGTCATATGATGTTTGTCTTTCTCTGACTAATTTCACTTAGTATAATACCCTCTAATTCCATTCACGTAGATGCAATTGGCAAGATTTCATTCTTTTTGATTGCCAAGTAATATTCCATCATATATATATATACCACGTCTTCTCTATCCATTCATCCATCAGTGGACATCTGGGCTCTTTCCACACTCTGGCTGTTGTCGATCGTGCCGCTGTAAACGTTGGGGTGCGTGTGCCCCTCTGACACGGCACCCCTGCGTCCCGTGGGCAAATCCCTCGTAGTGCAGGTGCTGTGGGGAGGGGAGTTCTCCTGCTGATCTGCTGGGGACGCTCCACCCTGTGTTCCAGAGCGGCTGCCCCACCTCGTGTCCCCCCAGCAGTGCCAAGGAGACCTTGTTTCTCCGCATCCTTGCCAACATCTTTTGTTGCCTGGGCTGCTCTTGTGGCCATTCTGACGGGCGTGAGGCGGTGCCCTGTTGTGGGTTTGATTTGTATTTCCCTGATGATGAGGGATGTGGAGTGTTTGTTCATGTGTCGGTGGGCCATCTTCTCTATCCATTCATCCATCTTTGGAGAAGTTTCTATTCATGAATTTTACCCATTTCTTCACTGGATTATTTGTTCTTGGGTGCTGCGTTTGATGAGTTCTTTATAGATTTTAGATACTAACTCTTTATCTGATATGTAATTTACAAATATCTTCTCCTATTCCATCGGTTGCCTTTTAGTTTTGCTGATTGTTTCCTTCACTGTGTGCAGAAGCTTTTTATCTTGATGAGGTCCCAATAGTTCATTTTTGCTTTTATTTCCCTCTCCTCCGGAAACGTGTTGAGTAAGAAGCTGCCGTGGCCGAGGTCAAAGAGGTTTTTGCCTGCTTTCTCCTCGAGGATTTTGATGGCTTCCTGTATTGAGGCCTTTCATCCATTCTGAGTTTATTTTTGTGATGGGGTAAGAAAGGGGTCAGGTTCATTCTTCTGCATGGTGCTGTCTGGTTTTCCCAGCACCATTTGCTGAAGAGACGATCTTTATTCCACTGGATATTCTTTGCTGCTTTGTCAAAGATTAGTTGGGCATACGTTTGTGGGTCCATTCCTGGGCTCTCTATTCTGTTCCATTGATTTGAGTGTCTGTTTTTGTGCGAACAACTATTCTCAAAAGGAAGCATTTAGGCATACTAGAAATCCATCATTGATCCTAAGGGGGAAAATACGCTCCCTGACACTCTGGTTCTGTGATTTCCCACAGCTTGAGCAGGTGCGTGGTTCACTGAATTGCACCATGAACTTGGGCGGCAGCAGGGCCGCTGTTTAGGTGTCCTCTGCGGTCCTGCGGCATCCACGCTTACATGGAGCCTTTGTTTCTTGGACAGTCGAGCTGTTCCAAGAGCACATACCACCTGTGGCCAAATGATACTTTATCTCCACCAGTAAGTTAGGAGTCTTCGGGCACTTTGGCAGCGGCCCACCGAAAGTAAAAACACAACTACAATTCAGCAATTCTCCCCCAGGATCTTACCTTACAGGGAAGAGGCTCCTGAATACACAGGGCCGTATGTACACTTATTGTAGCACTGCTGGCAAAGTGAAAGAAAGAAAACAAAAAGCTTCAGCACTGCAAAGAAAACAATCAACAAAACTAACAGGCAACTGACAGAATGGGAAAAGATAGCTGCAAATGACATATCAGATAAGGGCTAGTGTCCAAAATCTATAAGGAACTCACCAAACTCCAGACCCAAAAAACAAATAGTCCAGTGAAAAATGGGCAGAAGACATGAACAGACACTTCTCCAAAGAGGACATCCAGATGCCCAACAGACACATGAAACAACGCTCAATGTCACTCATCATCAGGGAAATACAAATCAAAACCACACTGAGATACCACCTCACGCCAGTCAGAGTGTCTAAAATGAACAAATCAAGAGACTACAGACGCTGGCGAGGGTGTGGAGAGACGGGCACCCTCCTACACTGTTGGTGGGAATGTTAACTGGTGCAGCGCTCTGGAAAACAGTGTGGAGGTTCCTCAAAAAACTACTCATAGAGCTCCCCTATGACCCAGCAATAGCACTGCTAGGGATTTACCCAAGGGATACAGGAGTGCTGACACATAGGAGCACCTGTACCCCAATGTTCATAGCGGCACTTTCTACAATAGCCAAATCATGGAAAGAGCCTAAATGTCCATCACCTGATGAGTGGATCAAGAAGATGTGGTTTATGTACACACTGGAGTACTACATGGCAATGAGAAAGAATGAAACCTGGCCATTTGTAGCAAAGTGGATGGACCTCGAGGGTGTTATGCTGAGTGAAATAAGTCAGGCAGAGAAAGACAGATACCATGTTTTCACTCATATGTGGAACCCAAGAAACTTAACAGAGGACCATCGGGGAGGGGAAGGGGGAAAAATAGTTAAGGAGAGGGATGGGGGCAAATCATAAAAGACTGTTAAATACTGAGAACAAACTGAGGATTGTTGGGGGTTGGGAAGAGGGGAAGTTGGGTGATGGGCATGGAGGTGGGCACTTGTGATGAGCACTGGGTGTCATATGGAAACCAAACTGACAATAAATTATAATTAAAACCAAAAAATATAAAAGAAAGAAAGAAAAGTCTAAATGCTTTTCTTACTTTTAAAAAAAATGTTTATTTCTTTTTGAGAGAGAATGTGAGTGGGGGAGGGGAAGAGAGAGAGAGATACAGAGGATCTCAAGCAGGCTCCACGCTGACAACAGAGAGCCCAATGTGGGGCTCAGACTCACAAATCGTGAGATCGTGACCCAAGCTGAAGTCAAACACTTAATGGACTGAGCCACCCAGGTGCCCCTAAATGCTTTTAAAAACGCTTTTCTGTTAAATAAATTACTGCATAGTCACAGACTGGAATACTACATAGCCGTTAAAAAGAATGAGGACCCGGGGCACCTGGGTGGCTCAGTCTGTTGAGCATCTGACTTCGGCTCAGGTCATGATCTGCACTGACAGCTCAGAGCCTGGAACTTGCTTCAGATTCTGTGCCTGCCTCTCTCTCTGCCCCTCCCCAACATGTGTTTCCTCTCTCTCTCTCAAAAATAAATAAATAAACATTTAAAAAAAGAATGAGGAACAGAGCCAAATGTGCTCTGTGACAAAAAGTCTGCAGTAAGAGAACAGACAGTAAGCAGAACCTGTGCTATGTCTCCATCAACATAAAATAAATGCATATGCTTCTCTCTTATCTATTGATGCAGAGAAATTTTCTTGAAGAATGCTCAACCAACTATGAATTGCTTCTAGGGAAGGGAGTAGAGTTCTAGGATGAAAGGAAAGCTTAATATTGCCCCCCACTTTTTATTTTGACACATTTTGATATATGAAAATAAGTTATGTAACATACAGTCACTCAATCCCCAAATGTTTGTTGCACACCTACTATGTGCCAGGCATTATTACTTTAGGAGCTGAAGTATATTGGTGAATAAAACAAAGATTTCTTTCTTGAAAAAAATGTCTTTCCAGGTAGAGACATTCATATACATATAACCCGCCTAAGAAACGCACCGCTCCGGTACTGACAAAATGCTCCAGATGCTCCTAACCAATCCCATCTCTCTGTCTATTCCGTCACTGGAATGTACAGATGTACAAAAGTACCTAAACAATGCCTTAGCGTGCTTGCTGTAGTGTCAGGCTGAATCTGTTCTTTTACAACTTGCATTTGTACGCAACGCTATTCTAAGATTCCTCGCCATCGATATGCACGGCTGTAGTCCGTCCCCTCACGCAGCCGCAGAGCGCATCATCTGCCGAGACTCACCCAGGGACTTCCGCACAGGGGTGTCTTCCCCGAGGGGTCTTGTGTCAAACACAGTACTGCTGCGGCGTTCACACGCAGGGGTGTTCAGAGGAAGGAGGGTCTCACGGTTATGACTCAGTGGATTTCACTGTAATAGGACTGTTTGGATTTTCTATTTCTTCTAAAGTCAATTTTGGTAAGTCCTTTTTTTTCTGTGAATTTATCCATCCCATCTATGTTTCTAGATTTATTGTAATAAGGTTGCTCATAATATTTTATATTTATGGGTCTGTCCCCTTTTGCATGTCAAATATTGTTCATCTATGCCTTCTCTACCTTGCTAGAAGTGTGTTGATTTCATTGATTTTTGTCAAACAATAAACTTTTGGCTCCATTGTCATTTTGTGTTTTACGCTCCTGATTTCTATTCCTATGGTCTCTTTCCTGCCACTTCGGGGTTTATTACTTTTCTAGCCTAAGTCAGAGGCTTAGATGATTCATTTTCAGTTGTCCTTCTTTTGAGATTTCTTTTTCACTGGCTGTCCACAGGTACTCTTTCGATTTCTGACTCCTGTCAGTTAATAATTATTTAAATTTTTAATTGTATGGACCCGCTGGCCCAGCAATGCCATTCCTTGAGTTTTTCCTAAGAAGCCCAAGCAAATGCACAAAGACTGCGTGTGAGCTTGTTGCTGCATTGCTGGTAAAGGAAAAAAACCGGAGACAACTGTCCGCCAAGCGGAGGAGATTTAGATACATTTCTGGGAGCCGGAGGGGGGGCTCGGTCGGTTAAGCGTCTGACTTTGGCTCAGGTCACAATCTTATAGCTCATGATTTCAGGCCCAGCCTCAGGCTCTGTGCTGACAGTTTAGAGTCTGGAGCCTGCTTCGGATTCTGTGTCTTCCTCTCTCTTTGCCCCTTCCCCACTTGTGCTCTGTCTCTCTCTCTCAAAAATACAGAAAAAATAATTTTAAAAACTTTAAATACATTATGATACACTGGGGATATGTAATCCTGTACACAAACTCTTACTACGTCATAGTTCGCATGGTGTGATTCTTTATAAACATTTAACCAGTTGTGGCTTTATGTAATGATAACGATGTCCACAATATTTTATTACACAAAAACGCAAGTTCCATAGAGACGTATACATGATTTTACTTTTTGTTTAAAAAGTTCTGCTTTAAAACTTCCTGGAGAGCAACGTGGGCGTTAGGTCAGCCACGCCCCTGCCACCCTTCCTTAGCTGGTCAGTCACCTAAGCGGTAAGTACCGTGCAGTCCCTGCGTCACGGAGTGAGCATCGTGTGGGCCCCACATCACGGAGCAGGCCAGCGGGTACGAGCGCCATGAGGCACAGGCAGGGGCCAGCCAAGCACATGGAGGGGGCTCCCAGGCACGTTTCCCCAGGAGGTGACCCGGAAGAGCTCCACATCCCATCAGCAGGGGTTGAGGGAGGGGCTAAAAAGGCAGAGCAGTTCTGGGGGGCAGGGGATGTGGGGCCGGGCCAGGAGCAACCCCCCCGCAACTCCCTGCGGCGGGCAGGATGCAAACCTCCTGCCCTTGGCCTCTCTGAGCTCCCGTTCCGTGCGGGGTGAAATAAGGGACCTGAACTGGTGATCTCCAAGGATTCTTCAAGTCTGAGCTTCTCTGCTGACAGTCACCCATTGCAAGGGTGACGCTGTGCTGAGCCGGAAACGTCTGGGGGGAGCTGGAAGCCTCTAGCCAAGTGCAACCCTCTCCCTCCCAAGGCCTCGCTCTGGAGGACCTCCACGCACGTGAGCAGAATGGACGGAAGAGCGAGAGAATGAATGACAGAGCACGGGCACTGCGCTGCATTAGCAGAAAGGCGCGAGCAAGATTTTGCAGGAGGAGATTCCTTCAGTGGTTCCCTCCCAGGCGATCCTGAGCGGACACAGCCAGGCGCTGGGAAGAAAAGTCAGCAGCCCGGGCTCCCATCTCCCATTTGTGACAAACCTGAGCCTTTCTGCCCACTGCCACTTGCCACTCCTGCGAGATAATCAGATGGTGGCTAATTAATAAAGCTGTCAGGTGAGCTATCTATCCTCTCTGGTCATTACTATCCTTCCAGAAAGAGAATCCTGCGACGCCACCCCGCCCGCCCCTCGGCTGGCGGCTCAATTAACTTAATGCTATGCAAATGACAGGCTCGGCTCATCATTAGCTTATAGCCCACGACTGTTAATCGCATAATTGGGCCTTCAACAGGGTAATTAGACACGATTTCGTCCATTAGTCTTACAAGGCTGATTATTGTGGAGGGGGGGATGGTCCCAGAGCTCTGCAAGAAGAGGGGCATCTGGTTAGAGCAATTATGGGGGTAACTTCCACCAGGTTCCAGGCAGTCGAGGCCCATCCTCCCAAGGAAAGGGGGCTCTGGAAGGGCCTCGGGTGGCAGCCATGACTGCAAGGTGGGCAGCGGCTCTGGTGTGCGGGATGGGAAAAGAAAATGGCGTTTAAAACCAAAAATGGATGCCTCCGGGGCTCAGTCGGTTAAGCATCTGACTCTTCAGCTCAGGTCATGATCTCACTGTTCGTGGGTTGGAACCCCGCATCCGGCTCTGCAGTGACAGTGCAAGTCTGCTTAGGATTCTCTCACTCCCTCTCCTTCTGCCCCCCCCCAAATAAATAAATAAACTTCAACAAAAATAATTAAAATCAACAAATTAGGAATACAGCCAGCCTGGGGCCAGGACGCCTGGTCTAGCCCCCACTCCCACACAGTGAGACCTCAGTCAGGTTGCTTAGTCTCTCTGGGCCTCAGTTTCTCCCTCTGGCAATTGGGAGGATGTACGAGATGGTCTCCAGGGGCCTACTGGGTTGGACTTTCTTGGTTTTGAAAGCTCAGAGCGCTGGCGGGGGTTGGGGGCGGGACAGGAATGCCGGCAAACCTGGCGGAGGAGCTGGAGGGGATGCTGGGGGCTCCGTGAGCAGTACCTGCCTGTGACCAGGCAGCCATGGAGATGGGACCCAGGTGCCCACGAGGAGCCTGTGTGGGTTTGCTTAGGCTACTGCAGCCAAGGCCCCCGCTGGCTACTAGGGACTGAGGGCATGCTCTAAAATTCCCCTTATTTTTTAAAATGTTTAATGTTTGTTTATTTTTGATAGAAAAGAGAGAGCATGAGCAGGGGAGGGGCAGAGAGAGAGGGAGACAGAATCCGAAGCAGGCTCCAGGCTCTGAGCTGTCAGCAGAGAGCCCAACAAGGGGCTTGAACTCATGAACTGCGAGCAGAGAAGGGGCCAAAGTCAGATGCTTGACTGACTGAGCTACCCAGGTGCCCCTAAAATTCCTATGTTGCGCCCCGGTTCCAGTACCTCAGAATCCAACTGTATTTGGAGACAGAGTCTATACAGGAGTGATGAGGTTAAAATGAGGGAGTCAGGCGGCTCTGCCCCAGTCTGCTTCCTGCAGGAAGAGGAAATGTGGACACACAGGGACCCTGGGGACACACAAGCACAGAGGCCAGACCAGGTGAAGAGGCAGTGAGAGGGCTGTCTGTGGGCTGAGGGGAGGGCCCCCAGAGGGGCCCAACGCCTTGATCTTGGACTTCCAGCCTCCAGAATATAGAGAAGGTTCACTTCTGCCCTTTAAGCCCCCTCCCCCTCCCCATCTGTGGTGCTCTGTAACCGCAGCGTTGGACCCACACAGGCTCCTATCAGGGACCTCCGTCTTCCCGTGCCCAACACCAAGCCATCGGCCCCTCCCGGCCTGCTGTCCCCCATTCTCTCGTCAGCAGACGGCCAGTGCTCCCCAGACGCCCCAGCAAAGACCATGGAGCTCTCCTTGATGTCTCTCTTTCTCTCACGCCCCTGCGTCCAACCCGTCTCTGCTCGACTCCGAAATACAGCCAGAGCCCGGCTCCTTCTTGCCACCTGCACGTCCTCTGCCCTGGGCCATGGCACCAGTAACGTCCACTCCACGCACTCAGCTCCTCCAGGGCTCCCGCCTGACTCCGAGAAAAAGCCCAAGACCTCCAGGGATGCTGTGCACTCCCTGGCTCCTCCCTTCCCTCTGTCCCCACTCCTTTGGCAGCAGCTGCCATGATGCCTCTTAAGCCTGCGAAGCACGTTCCCACCTCAGGGCCTTTGCACTTGCTGTTCTCGGGTCTTGCGTGATTTCTTTAAGTCTCTGTTAAGTGTCTTCTTATCGGAAAGGCCGTCCCTGACCCCCTTTCACACAACATACTGTCTCTTCGTCTGCCTCCCCACTGCCCATCTTCCTGACTCCACTTTACTTTGCTTTACTGCTTTCTGTGGACCCCCACCTATTAGGGATCTGTTGATTGGATATGGCCTTTTCCACCACAACTAGAACATAAGCCGGATGAAGACAAGTATTTAGCTCCCATTCCTTCTGTGTTTCCACCACTTCTGGGGTGCCTGCACGTAACACATCTGTGAACATGTGTCGCCCATCTGAACAAAGCCACCCCCACCTTGCATGGCAAAAAAACCTGATGTCCAGGAATCATAAAGCCCGACCAGCCTCACACAGCATGCAAGGGCAAAGCCAGGCTTCTAGAGCCTCTGGTTTAAGCCCCATCCTGTTAAGCTGCTTCCTATCACGAGAATAATGTACAAAGTCCAAAGAAGGTTCAGAACAAGGAGAAGCACCGGGGAGGCTTCCTGGAAGAGGTGAGTCGGAGCTAAGTCTTGTAGAAAAGTTAAGATTTGGACAAAAACCCACGGTGCTCTGAAAGAAGCGAGTCACAAGCAAACGCTGGGTGGTTGGGAAGCAGGGAGGAAGCAGGTGGGCTTAGGGCGTCTGGGGCATGAATGGGAGGGGTGGGTGGGAAGGACAGATTCTGCCCTCCCTTGTCCCCACCTCGCCTCTGCTCTGTGAGCAGAATTCCAGGCCTGGAAGGGCTTCTCTTGAGGGCTGCAGTCCTCTCCTGGGATCCGGAACCCACGCCACATGAGACGGAAGCCCAAGAGAGAAAGGGGGGGCGGGCACAATATCGGGGCCCCAGGATGGAGGCTCCGCTCCGGGGCCCACCGGGGCGTGGGGCTGTAGGGAGCACCCGCTCCCTGGGGACCTGGGGGCGCGGTCTGGAGTCTGCAGAAACCGCGAGGCCCACGAGGCAGCAACACCCAGGGTTTCACAGTCTCAGAAAAAGTAGAGCTGTTTGTAGAGACTTTCTTTAAAAGTTTTCCTTTTATTGAGTCATTTCCGTGATATTTCGGGAGGAACGTTTCAAGCTTGCAGAATCAGCCACCCCAGCCCAGCGGAGGGCCAGGCCGCTGCAGCTCAGTGCCGGGGTCACCGGTTCAGCGCTTTATTTACGCCTCGAAGGAAGATGGAAAATTGAAGTAGGCTCTGATGTCTCCCAAAGTCTCCTTTGGGTAAAGAAAAACAAACATGATATCTGCAAGTCATCCCGCATCTCAGCCTCTTGCCTTACTCGGGGAAATGACTTTAAACTAACGGTCGAGGCGCGCGCCTGCCAAAAACGGGGGCGTCTCCATCAGAACCAGACTCAAATGCCAACCACCCCGGGCTGCGTTCTGTGAAAGGTCACCTGTCATTCTCCACCCAGGCACGGAGATTGCTCTGGATGTCTGATCACTGCGGCGGGGAAGGCGTGTTTATCTTCTCTGATGTCTTATTCTCCGCCAGTGGAGGCCGGCCTGGTACAGGCTGGATACAACCCACTGGACCCCTAATGAGCGCTTCGCACCCCCAGGTGAGAACGAGATTGAGCCGTGCTCTGCCCGGGAAGGACAGTGAGCCTTGATGGGTGGGGAGAGGAGAGGCGGACCGGAGGGGGGTTCTCTGACCGCGAAGGTTATCAGATGCTGAAAGAGGAGATGGAGAAAAGCTGTCACTTTCTCCCAAAGTGACACGTTTGCCCGGAACGTGGTGCCAAACACAGAAGGCGGCAGACCAACCCTGGAAATCTTCCCTAGACTCCTTACAGACGGCAGGCGGGAAACTCTTAGGAAAAAACTTGTACCGGTACCACCCGGTTAATAAGTAAGCCGAGGGTCCGTCTTTAACTAACAAACTCACCCACCAAGAAAATAGCACGCGAAGCCTTGTTATCCGTAGGCTCCGCCTCTTCCTAAAGATCCCCAAACAGCACGGACCACCTCTCCGGGCTCTTGGCTTGAAGGTCCCTGCTGTCTCGCCTTCAGAGCCTCAGCTGCCGCCCAGGACATTGCGGTCGCCTGGGCTGGCTCGCTCGCTGGGAATCACGTATTCTTACCCTCCGACAAAACCCTGGGGGCCGCAGGGGAAGAGGCCAAAGGTAATGTACACTGTTGATGTGGTTGCTTCAAAAGTAATTGCTCATGGGCTCTCAGAGACATTCGGCAGCCCTGGTGACACATAGGGGTTCACCCAGGGAAAAAGTGCCCGGACCTTTCACATTCAGTCCGAATCCTCCTCACCAGACCTTCCTAAGCAAACACTGGAAATAAGTGCGAAAATGTCAACCATCTCCAGGCAGGAAAATAGCGAGAGGGCCTGCCTTTTTCTGCTTCAGTTCTTCTCTACTGTTAGATTAAAAGGCGGTGGCTGCAGGGGTGTGGGCTGCTGGCCCTGTCACCACCATTACAGGCCACGACTTGGGGGCTACCTCCTGTCCTTCCTTACTCCAGGCCGGAGAGCCCACCGCCGCGTCTGGGAACCACGGCCTGGCCTCGCCTCCAGCCCCCAAGGCGGCCACCGAATCCCCGTCACCCGCTGGGATTGAAGTCGGCCACACGGACGCGCCACGCCGCCCACAGGACTGAAGTCGCCCACGGGACACGGTGGCCGGCGCTCGGGGCGGTGGGCGGAAGGGCTGCAGGGATGGATGGACCAAGCTTGACCCTCCTGAGGTTTGTCTCCAAAATCGACCTTAACCGTGGAAGGTGGAGAAGGCGGAATTAGGCCAGGCCGGCTCTGCGGTTGGCCCCGCACAGGACGGGTGTCACACATCTCACCAGCCCTGTCGCGGCCCAGTTTTGAAGCCTGGGCAGCGGGGTCTCCGCTCCCCTTCTGAGGCAGCGTGCTGGGCCCCACGGCTCCATCTGGGGACCGCCCCTCTGCCCCGCCCCTTATTTAAATTAGCCAATCACAGAGAGCCCCGCCCCTGCCAGCCTTCCGCGGCTCCGTGGCTCTTACCCCGGAGCACAAGCCCACAAGCCCCAGTGTGGCCCTGTGTGGCAGCCACCTCCTACTTGGAACTGTAAGTAACCCCAAGTTCTGCCTCGCATCGGAGTGTCCCTGTGCTGTGTCCCGCCACCAAAAGACTCTTTAAATTGAGGGGCGCCTGGGCTGAGCGTCCGACTTCAGCTCAGGTCAGTGATCTCACGGTTGGTGAGCTGGGGCCCACCCTGGGCGCGGTGCTGTCCTGCAGACCCCCGCTTCGGATCCTCCGTCCCGCCCCTCTCCCGTTCGCGCTCTCCCTCTGCTCAGGAAGAATTAAAAACATTAAAAAAAAAAAAAAAAAGAATCTTTAAACCGCATAAGACAAGAGGAGACAGATGATGAAAATCCACATTTTTTCCTCCAGGCCGGCTTCTCGGCTCCCGTGCAGCCTGCCAGGCTCTCCTAGCCCGAAGATGTGCCCGTGCGCTGGCTCCAGGGGCCTCTGACTGAAGTGCGACTTGTCTGGTCTACTTGCAGAATCCTCCTTCTGCCCCCGCGCCGTGCCGCAGTGGCGAGCTGGGGACACACCTTCCTCCGGCCAGAGGGCCGCCGTCCCTGCAGGACCGCCGAGGGGACCCCCAGGGGCCGCAGGGCCTGGCACCTGCTCTCGGTGGGCTCCAGGCTCTCCGGAGGCTCTGCTCTCCACGGACAGGCTCAGGGTCCCCAGGACGCTAGAAAGACGCATGGTCCGCAGGTCTGGGGCCCTCGCGGTGCCGGGCTCTGAGCTGTCCCCTCAGCCCTTCCACCTGGTGTCCCAGAGGCTCCTGCCCCTGTTGTCGGTTGAGGAAACTGAGGCCCAGGGAGACTAACACCCTGCTGCGGGAAGGTCACAGCTCGATTTTCAATATACCGGCGGCAACATCTTGGTTGCGCAGGGCGTTTTCCAATTCACAGACCCCTTCCGTCCGTGTTTTCCCAGCAAATACCTGCTGGTGGCTGGCAGAGAGGGAGGTCAGAGGGCCGAGTTATTACCCCATGCAGGGCACTGAGGCTGTGAAAGGCTAAGTATCAGGGCGGCTGGGTGGTTCAGCCGGTTAAACATCCCACTTCAGCTCAGGTCAGGATCGTGAGGTCTGAGTTCGAGCCCCACGTCGGGCTCTGTGCTGACAGCTCAGAGCCTGGGGCTGCTTTGGATTTTGTGTCTCCCTTTCTCTCTTACCCTCCTCTGCTTGCACTCTGTCTCTCTCTCAAAAATAAATAAACATTAAATAAAATGCTTTTAAGAAGAAAGGTTCAGTAGCGCCCCTGACTGCTCACCCGTGAGAGGAGACGCTGTGAACCGTCAGGCACCTCTGGGGGCAGGAAGGATGGCGCCGAAGAGGCAGCTGTGCAGTGTGGCAGGACAGAGGACAGCCGGGGAGGGGGGGGTTAGGCGGTGGTCTGCCCCTCCTCCCCCGACACCTGCCACCCTTTCTGTTTCACCCTTGGCGACCCCAGACACCCCGTTGAGAGGGTCGCTACTTCCCGCCCGCACACCCACAGGGAACAGAGTCCACAGGACCTGGGGACCCCGGGGGCGGACAGCTGCCCAGTGACTCCGCCGTGAGGAGGGGCCTTGCGGCTGACCAGTCTTCAAGAGCGAGCAATCTCTCTTCCCAAAACAAAGGCGCCCACAGAGCACACGGGGAGTGATATGTATTCCAGCCCATGTCTGGCAAACTCTCAAACTCCGTCGGCCAGACAGGGTCACTCGGGTTCTATTAGCTCAATTAATGAGGAGTAAGATAAGGCTAACGTGCTGCTCGTCGGGCAGCTCGGCACGGAGCTGGAGTAATGGAGTTATTAACCTCAGTCAGCCGCTGAACGGTGCGGCTGGTTCCAACTCCATTTCCTGGTTCAGGCCTCCATTAATGGGCTGTTTATTATCCCTAATCCACGTAAGGATCAGCTGCGGAGATATGAGAGCTTCCTGGAAGGACCGAGTGATAATAAAGAAGAGAGCGGAGGAAGGCAAGAAATCCCCTCTATCTCGAATTTTAATTGTTCTCCAGCCCCACTGCTCCCCCCGCCCCCCCCAGCTCACGGCGCCCTTCTCACATTGGAACACGTTAGAAAAGGCAAAGCCATTGGCCAGGGCTTGCTTGTGCCGCGTCCAAACGCACAGTGTCATACGGAATTCAGAAGAACAGGTTTGGAAATCGGAAAAGCTCCGGCATGGAAACTACGAGCCAGTTCAGTTGTTACTTACGTAACGAACGCCGCCTTGTTCTATCTGATTCCGCTAACAGTCGACATGATCAAAACCCAGAAATCCAACCGGCGTTCGGCAGAGCAATTTAGCCACACCACGAGATGCCCGGGTGGCGATTTTCCAGTCTGCCTGGCCCCACGAGGGCCTTCTGGACAGAGGGCGATTGCGTCTGGGTCTTTCTCGGGGTCGCTCTCCTGTGCCACGTGCCACCAGGTGAATGAGGAGCCAACCTCCCCAAGTTCAGCCCACCCGGATCTTTAAAATGTCTTCCACGGGTAAGAAAAGCAAACAGCTCTTAGAGAAAAAACACAGTTTTAGGTTCTCAGGAAGTTATGTGTGCCAGCCTCTAACAAGCAGATACAGCCAACCCCCCGATGGCCGTCCCTTCTGAGCATGTTTGCCATTTTGGCTTCTTTTTATGTAACAGGAATTCGGAATCTCACGAGTGACTGCCGTCAATGTTTTGATGCTCCTGACCGTGTAGACAAATCTGCAGCCAACCCATGTGGGGTGTGTGTGTGTAATACACTGTCAGACACAAACCCCCCCCCCCCCATTTACTCTCCAGGACGGTAGTGCCGTAAGGGTGAAAAGGGTAGAGGTTCCGGCCCCGGTTCACAGCGAGGAGGCTGAGGTTAAAGCAGCCTTTGCGAGCTAGCCAGCTGGGATCCGTGCCAATCCCATTGCAGAAAAGACAGAACGTAGCAGCTCAGGGCAGTGCGCCGGGATCGGGCCTGGTCTCTTCCATGTGGCCCAAGGCTTCCCCGAGCCAAGTGCCTTTCGCTGAACAGGCCTGCTTTCTGGGGCCGCCGAGCGGGTCTGAGGCGAGATGTAAAGAAGCATGTAATTCGCACTCGGGTCTCGTCATCATTCTTGTCAGGCCGAGGAGGACAGTGCGAGACGAGGGGCCCGGGAACCGGAGAGGAGGAAGGACCCTCAGAGGGAGGGATTCCCGTCAGCGGCAGCCTGGGGCCGGCCCTACCGCCCAGCCGAGACGTCCCTGCTGCAGCCCCCAGGGCTCGCTTCGGGGTCTGGCCCCCAGAAATCTGACCCTCGTCTCTGGACGGGCCAGGCTCGTCCTGGCAGCCTGCCCTTGGGGTGGGATTCCCAGCCCCCACCGGCCTGGCGCTGGCGTCTGCCCTCCCGCTCCCTGGAGGACAAGGCCGTGTGTTTAGCAAACCCAGCAAGGCCTCGGGCACCAACTGGGAGCCGAACACAAGGACAGGAGACTGGTCACTGCTTCCCAAGCCTCCTCTGGGCTCCTCTGGATGTAGGACACCCCAACCGTCTAGTTTAAAAAATAACGATAAAACTCCCAAAGCATCACACTCTCAAAGAAACCCTTGGAGCACTTTCCAATATGCCTACGATGAGCTGGGGCACAAACTCATCTAGAATCCGGTTTTTGGGTGATTTCTTTATAGTCCCCAAAGTTAGTCCACTGAAATAGAGAAAGAAAGGAGTAGAGAAGACAACGTAATCAATAAAATTCACTCGCTCTGCCAGGGACCCTACCCCCCTCCCCCAGCTTTGCCCCCTTCCCCAGGGATTTCTAAGAGATGTCTCTGCAGCTCTGACCTCCAACTGGCCGGCTGCGCCCCAGTCAGACAGGACGGCCTCCGAGCAGGGGAGGGAGGTTCAAGGCCACGGTTTGCCCCGCCCCTCCTGGCGGCACTGAGGGGGAAGGAGGGGGGCACGGAGACCCAGCCTGTCTGCTACCCGCAAACTCCCAACATCAATCAGAATCCTTTACTCCCTCTCTATAGTAAACATTAATTTTAAAGGGAAAGACGGCACCACAAACTTGCTGCATGAAATGAATTATTTTACAGCCAGGCTGAGGGCAGATTCTGAATACAGCCTCGGATAGCTCTTTCTTTGTTTCTTTCTTTTTTCTTCTTCCCTTTTTTTTTTTTTTTACTATTATGATGTTTTAACAAACTTTATAGCCCATTTTATTTGTTCTCAAATAACTTTTTCTCCTTCTTTTCAACACATCAATTACTTGGTCTCTTTCCCTCACCGTGTGATGTTGGGATCGAGAGATTGATACTGCTCGACGGAATATAATTTAGTGTTATGTGCCATGGGTGTATGAGGTACGAGTCAAACAAAACATTGCGTTTGAACACTATCCATTTATTAGCTCTGAGGAGAGATTTATATTTGACAAGGAGACAATAACTTTGTTTTCTGAGAAGCCAGAGAGGTCTATTTCTGCGTCCGACACAGATCAGCCTCTCCTTCTCCAATAACTCTATTTACTGGCATGAATATATTTTAATAATAAAATTGATATATATGTAAATTTATTTTAATCTAATTTCATCGAACCCTCCTAAAAAAAAAAAGCCTTTGTAGATTGTTTTCATATCTGAATTATAGATTTCTGTATCGTATTCCCAGATTGATTTCTCGGCTATAATTCTGTCAAGATTTCCTCCTGGTGTCAAAAACAGCACCTCCACAGCTAGACTGCTTTATAATTGGCATCACAATCGAACCAGAATTACAGCCCGGATCTTCATGCCAGTGCCAGGCGGGCTCATTTTAGAATATTTCTCGTTTTCTTAGCCTGGATCTGGACTTGAAGGTTTATGGCTAAAATTACCTTCTGAATTAATCATAAAAATGTTAATTGAGGGCTGAGGTGGGGGATGAAGTGGAGTCAGACCCGAGGAGGAGGACGGGGGAACACATCCTCGGCGACGGCAGAGGAAAGTGAGCAGAGGTGATGGAGCAGGGCCCCGAATAAACCTCCATTGTGAACAAACACGGGTTTTTCCCTGTTTGTCCTCCGCCCTGGGGTCAAATAAATTAAATCAGCATTGTTTCCTGAGTCTTCGGAAATGGATTACTCTATGGTGGATGGAGAAATATTCCCCGGCAAGCCTGCCCTGGATCAGAGAGCTTCTAGAATATTTTTCCCCATGAGCTTCTGAATGAACACGGTGCCCTCATCTGTCTGTCGGTCTGGTCATAAATAAAACTGCCGCTTTCTCCCTCGGGGTCCAGAAAAATCAAGCACCTGGACCCTCGATTCTAGCCGAGCCAGTGACCTGCCCCAGCCCCTCCCCCCGCCCCCAAAGGTGGTCGTTGTGCATCTTCCCAGAGCCTTTCACCTTCGAGTGGAGGACGAGCTTACACAGAAGCCCGCCCCTGGCAGAACTCGGAGGGCGGACACTTAGCCTCATGGCCCTGAGACCCCGGAAGCCCTCGGGTCACACAGGTAGTAAGACAGGAAGCTCCACCACGCCCAGACACCTCTGCCTCCCCCAGGAAGCCCTCCAACCTCAACTCCAGAGGCATAATAAGATGGGGTTGAGGAGAATGCCCCCCACACAGAGGGCCACCCCCTCACCCCCACAATGTGCGAATCTGTTACTTCTCCTGGAGAAAGGGACTCTGCAGATGCGATTCAGATAAAGACTCTTATGCAGTCGGATTATCACCGAGTTGCTGGGTGGGCCCAGTCTAACCTGGTGGGTCCTGACCTGAGAAATATCTCCAAGTCTGGCCAGGGGGAGACGTGACTATGTCCGCGTGTGAGGCGTTGCTGGCTTTGGACATGAAGGGGCCGTGGGCAGCCTCTTGGAAGAGGTAAAAAGGCGGATTCTTCCCAGAGCCTCTGGAAAGGGACACAGTCCTGCCGACTATTGATTTCAGGCCTACGGCACTGGGTGACGGTGGGTGTGTGTTGTTTAAGCCACCAAGTCAGTGGGGATTTATTAAAGCAGCCACAGAAACAGAAAGAATATACCAGCTCATGCTATTCTTAGGCAAAAGACAGGCCTTATTATTCAAGGAAAAATGGTTTGTGAAAGATGTCCACCTTGGGACCCAGGGATAGAAGCTGCCAAAATAAGGCCGTGAAGGAAGGAAGGAAGGCAGGCAGGCAGGAAGGAAGGAAGGCAGGAAGGCAGGAAGGAAGGCAGGAAGGCAGGAAGGCAGGAAGGAAGGAAGGAAGGAAGGAAGGAAGGAAGGCAGGCAGGCAGGAAGGAAGGAAGGCAGGAAGGCAGGAAGGCAGGAAGGAAGGAAGGAAGGAAGGCAGGAAGGAAGGAAGGAAGGAAGGCAGGCAGGCAGGCAGGCAGGCAGGCAGGAAGGAAGGAAGGCAGGCAGGCAGGCAGGCAGGAAGGCAGGCAGGCAGGCAGGCAGGCAGGAAGGAAGGAAGGCAGGAAGGAAGGAAGGAAGGAAGGAATAGAAAGAGAGAGAGAGAGACAATGAATACCCTTTGGAAGAAAAATTACTTCAGGAAACCTAAGCACATTTTTCAATCAAGATTATTAATACATTCAACACAATTTAGGAAGAACAGACTCTACTATGTACGAAATCATGGAAAAGATGCAAGATAAAAGAGATGAGCAAAAGCTGACAGCATTAAAAGAGAAAATGAAGGGAAACATAAAAGCATTATATTTTTTAAAAATTTTTTTTTAATATTTTATTTATTTTTGATACAGAGAGAGACAGAGCATGAGCAGGGGAGGGTCAGAGAGAGAAGGAGACACAGAACCGGAAGCAGGCTCCAGGCTCTGAGCTAGCTGTCAGCACAGAGCCTGACGCGGGGCTCGAACCCACGAACGTGAGATCTGACCTGAGCCAAAGTCGGAGGCTTAACCGACTGAGCCACCCAGGCGCCCCTGTTCTCGTTGTTTAATCTGGAAACTTATCTTGAGGCCCTGGGAAGTTCTCGTTAGTTATTTCATGCTTGGTTTCCTTCCCGCCGTCATGTCTGCCTGTATGGACCTGTTGGTGTGGAGATCGGGGCCTCCTAGAGTGGTGCTCTGCTGTTCTTTGCTCTTCCTGTTTCTTCTGTCTTGCTCTTTCATTCTTTCTGAAGGTTTCCTCATCTTTAGCTTCAAATCCTGTCATAGCTTCGTTCCTAGCACTGTGTTTTCAATATCTAAGAGCTTTTTATAGTTCTCCAGGTGCTGCTCCTTAAGG
>NC_043712.1:3376910-3400322 GCF_006229205.1 Suricata suricatta | reverse complement strand
GGAAGGGGCTGGGGGTGGGAGGGGCTGGGGTTCTCGGCATTTATTTATTTATGTAGTGTTTTTATTTATTTTGAGATAGAGAGAGACAGAGCATGAGCAGGGGAGTGGCTGAGAGAGAGAGGGAGACACAGAATCGGAAGCAGGCTCCAGGCTCTGAGCTGTCAGCACAGAGCCCGATTCGGGGCTCGAACCAACGAACCATGAGATCATGACCAGAGCTGAAGTCAGATGCTCAACCGACTGAGCCACCCAGGCGCCCCTGTTTGTTTATTTTTGAGAGAGGGAGAAACAGAGCACAGGCAGAGAAGGGACAGAGAGCGAAGGGGAGACACAGACTCGGAAGCAGCTTCAGGCTCTGAGCTGTCAGCACAGAGCCCGACGCGGGGCTCGAACCCACGAACATGAGATCTGACCTGAGCCGAAGCCGGAGGCCCAACCGAATGAGCCACCCAGGCACCCCCATAAAAGCATTATAGACGGGCGCCCAGGTGGCTCAGTTGGTCGAGCATCTGACTTCTGCTCAGGTCATGATCTCACGGTTGGTGAGTTCGAGCCCCACATTAGGCTCTGTGCTGACAGCTTGGAGCCTGGAGCCTGCTTCAGATGCTGTGTCTCCCTCTCTCTCTGCCCCTCCCCAGCTCACACTCTATCTGACTCTCTCTAGCTCTAAAAAATAAATAAATGTTTAAAAAAAATTTTTAAGCATTAAAGAAACAAAAAACCAGGAGCAATGAGAAAGTAACACAACAGAACATAGTTGAAGTTATCACGAAGGACAGATGGGAAAAGAACAAGAGATAGAAGTTACTAGAAGAAAATTCCTAATTATGGAAAACAGATGACAACTGTCCAACACACGCATGATTGGTCTTCCTGGAGAAGACAGCCAAGCAGATGCGCCAGGAAAATAGTAAAAGGGGAACCAGAAGAGTGTCCTCCTGAAATAATGTACCTCAAAAGGACGCCCAAGATTTCAGGGAAAAGTCATCATGAGAAGCAAGACTGAGGCCCGGCGAGCATAAATGAACTTCTGGGGGGAGAGGGGAGAGGGAGAGAGAGAGAGAGAGAGAGCGAGCGAGCGAGCACATTTGAGGACACCCAGACAGAAGGCCCACTTGACCCAGACGGAAAAACATCTCATCGCCCCCCAGGGAATTCCTACAGCCTCAGCGATGCCAGAGGACAGAGCAGACAATCCATTCGGAGGAAAGATGAATCAAAACTGGTAAATGGGGAGGTTGGGTTACAGAAACAGCTGGTGGTGAAGTCTGAATCCAGTTGATGCGACGGAACGAAAACCTCACAAGCGTGATAATTATTGCTAAAGACAATTGTTACATCTCTACAAAGAAACGCCTAGTAGCCTTAGAAACAAGAATGTGTGTCTAGCAGACCGGACAGAACAGCCGGGGAACGTGTCCGTCCCCGCCTGCCCCTCTTCACAGTGGAGAGTGGAGTGGCCGGGCGAAGCGGGAGCGCACGGGGAGCACTCTCTCTTTCCTCCTGCACGTGACCGTCGAGATACTCTGTTTCATTTGACAAAGTGAGAAATGCAAGCCACACCACGTACATGAAACGTAGGAACCATGCTGGAGACGCAGACCAAGAGAAGGTAAGGGTGGCAGCAAGAAAACTCAAAGGAAACACAAACCAGGAAGAAGAGACTCGGCCGGTGGAGGGGTGGAGCGTGCGACTCTTGGTCTCTTGGGGTCGTGAGTTCGAGCCCCGCATGGAGCGTAGCACTTACTGAAAAAAATAAGTAAAGAAACCTTAAAAAAAGGTGGAAAGCAAAAAAAAAAAAAAAAAACAAACCACAATGAAGCATAAAACAAAGTGATAAAGGCAAAAATACGTGGGATATTTTCAGCCATTCAAGAGGTAAAAAAAAGCAGTTGCATAAAAAAATATTAAGTCCAATCTCATTCTGCCTGCATGGCAACAAAAAAGAAGGGGCGCAAAGTAGTTGCAAGGAAAAGGGAGGGCCATTCAAGTGCAACAAAGAGGCCACCCGCTGAGTTCCAAGTATGACTGGTCTGGCGGCTTGTTGAGACACGCACCAAACTGTTTCCTCCCAAAGCAACCCCCCCCCACAACGATGAGAGGGGCTTTGAAACCCTGCCGGACATGACAGAGGGGACGGAGGAGGGGGACAGGGACACAAGATGTCTGGGGCTGGAAAGCAGGTGTGTGGGTGGCACCCAACCGCAGAGACCCCCACAGCCAGCCCCACGTCGGCAATAGGAACTGAGGACCATGCCAGTGTCACCAGCACACCCTCAAAGGCTCAGACACAGACCCCACTCCAGGACCCGTGGCTGAAATAAGGAGGATTGGTTGAAGTTCGTCTCAGAAGAGACTGAGCCCCAGACCCCTTCCTCCCACCGTCTAGCTGGAGCCAAGGCCTCTCCTCCTCCCCTTGGGCGGAAATGGAAGACTGAGTCGCTAGAGAAGGTGTAATTCAGGCTCTCTGGGTCGAAAATGCCAAGCATAGTTCAGAGCCTGCAGCCGTACCGAAATTAGGGGAAATCAAAACATGCACATTGGCACGCAGCGTGTGACGCCTCCTTCTGCTTCCGCCGCTTCCCACTGTCCTGCTCACCCCCAGGACCCCAGAACCTCACCCTCCAGCAGGAGGCGGGATGAGTCTTCTCGGAGGAAGCTGAGCAGCACAGGGGAATTCAGCGGGTGGTTCTGCATAAATGGCCTCAAGAGAGCACCCTTCCGTGAAGACAAAGCCCAAGGGCCCCCATCCCCCAGCATCTCAGTGCCCGGCTCTTACACTGGAGCAAACCACCAAGGTGACCAACGAACCAACGAGAGAATCTACTGAGAAAAAATGAGACCAAGACAAAACCTTGGAGCACGCAGTGGATCAGCTGGTTGAGTGTCCGTCTCTTGGTCTCGGTTCAGTTCACGATCTCACAAGTTGTGAGTTTGAGCCCTGCGCCGGGCTCTGCGCTGACAGTGTGGAGGCTGCTTGGGATTCTCCCTCTCCCTCCCTCTCTGCCCCCTCCTATTTTCTCTCTCTCTCTCAAAACAAATAAATTAAATTTAAAAAAAAAATTGAAAGACTGACAAAACCTGAACAGAAGGGGACACCCCCACCTCCTGCAGAAATAAGCCCATCACGAACGTTTCTAGGGATAGAATAATTCATTTAACAAGATCAAGAAAATTTAAAAGGAAGATTTAGAAAACAAGAGAGCTCTTGAATATTATAAAAATAAGCACAACAGGAGCAATTAGAAATTCAACAGAAGGGTTGGAAGAGAAAGGTGCAGAAATATAAAAAGTGGAGCCAGACAAATTAAACCCAAGCAGACCCAAAAGCTACAGACATAGAATATAAGAGAGAAAATTGTTTTTTAAAAAATGTAGAAGGCCAGTCCAGGTGATCTAATACTCAAATAATAAGTTCCAGAGAGAACAGGGGGAAAAAAATCCATCAACAAAATAATAGAAGAAAATTTGCCAGAACTGAAGGACACAGGTTTCCAGATTAACCTTGGGGACAATGGAGAAAATCAGACCCACACCAAAGAAATGAATGAAATTTTATAGTGAAGTTTTAGATCCCTGGAGATAAAGGGAAGATCCCACCAACTCCCAGAGAGAAGAAAAACGCCACATACGAAACATCAGGAATCACACTGGCTTTGGGCTTCTTAACAGCAATTCAAAATGGTGGAGAGAAGGCGACTTTGGTCATTCCTTGCCCATCCAACCTACCCAGCAAGCAGGGGGGTAGGGCAAGGACACCTTCAGCCCTACCGCGTCCTGAAAAGTTCACCTCCCGTACAACCCTTCTCAGGAAGCTACAGGTGGATGTGCTTGACCAAAACAAGGCAGTAAACCCAGAGAAAGAAAATCGGGAGATGTGGAAACAAGCCTTCTTACGCGGCAGAGGGGCCAAGGGAAGCTTCGGGCGCTCATGTGCGGAGCACGAGGGGCAGAGGGTGACCTCTTCAGTCTGGAGCCAGTGTGTGGGGAAATGACAGCCTTCTGCTGTTAAAACCAACCTTTAAAAAATTTATTATTATTTTTAAATGTTTTATTTATTTTTGAGACAGAGAGAGACAGCGTGAGCAGGGGAGGGTTAGAGAGAGAGACACACACAGAATTACAAAGACAGGCTCCAGGCTCTGAGCTAGCTGCCAGCACAGAGCCCGATGTGGAGCTTGAACCCACGAACCGTGATATCATGACCTGAGCTGAAGCGGAGGCTTAACCGACGGAGCCCCCCAGGTGCCCCTAAAATTTTTTTTTAAGTTTATTTATTTTGAGAGACAGCAGAGGAGGGACAGAGAGGGAGAGAGAATCCCAGGCAGGTCTGTGCTGTCAGGGCAGAGCCCGATACAGGGCTTGAGCTCACGCACCGTGAGATCGTGACCTGAGTTGAACAAGAGTCAGGTGCATAACTGGCCAGGCCACCCAGGCGCCCTCCGATCCACCTTTTTAACTTGAAGAACAACTGGACACCAAGCCGAGGAAGAATTTGTGGTTCAGGAAACAGGGACTCCAACGCAGGAGGACAAAGAAACGCCTATGATGACAGGGTGGAGAAGTCTGACAGCACCCACGCCGAAGGAAGCCAAGACAGGGAAAAAAAACCAGTCCGACTGAGAGGGGGATCTGGGAGGAAAGACAGCCTGCGGCCGACAGGTTACACAGCATGATGGGCTTTGCAGGAAATACTCAGAGGGGCTCGTCCAAGGGGCAGAACTAGTTAGCACGTAGATCTAAAGAAAGCTAGGCAAGCGAAAAAGCCAGTTGATTACTGGCTTGGGGAGTGACAAAATAAGAAAAATTTAAAAAGGCAAAACAGAGCAAAGGGTGCCCCTTCCGACAGGGCTGGCCCCTGGCTTCCGGCCAGAACCTCGGAGGTCCCCAACGGACAGCCTCTCTCTGATAACGACGGGTTGTCACTGAGGAGGAGACGCACAGGGAGCATTAGACAAGCCACAGTCGTGTCACAGATGGTCACTTCCATCCGGGCGACAGTGCACAAGGAGCACGTCCCCGACCCGAGCTTTTATGAACTGTGTAACACATAAAGCAAAAACTGCAGGAAATCAGAGAACCAGAAAAATTAATAAAAGTATGTTGTTAATGGGAAGTCAGCAAATCAGTCCTTGACAGGATGACAGACAGACACAAAAGAAACACAGTGATGATGAAACAAGGCTCGGGCGCCGGGGGCTCCGTCGATCAAGAGTCCGACTCCGGCTCAGGTCACAATCTCACGGTTCGTGGGTTCGAGCCCCACATCAATCTCTGTGCTGACAATTCGGAGCCTGGAGCTGCTTCTGATTCTGTGTCTCCCTCTCTCTGCCCCTCCCCTGCTCATGCTCTGTTTCTCTCTGTCTCAATAATAAATAAAAACATTTTAAAAAATTAGAAACAAGGACAGAGGGGATCTAGGAGGACCTAAGGGGCACCTGGCTAGTTCGGTCAATAGAGCGTGTGTCTGTTGATCACAGGTCTGTGAGTTCGAGCCCCACATCAGCTGTAGAGATTACTAAAAAAGCCAAATACACTTAAAAAAGAAAAAGGAGTATGACCTAATATGTATATTTAATTCTGTAACTTAAAATATTCATTCTCGGGGTGCCTCAATTGGTTGAGGGTCCAATGTCAGCTTAGGTCACCATTCACAGTTCATGAGTTTGAGCCCCACATCAGGCTCTGTGCTGTCAGCTTGGAGCCTGGAGCCTGCTTTGGATTCCGTGTCTCCTTCTTTCTCTTTGCCTTTCTCTCTCTCTCAAAAATAAATAAGTATTAAAGAAATAATAAAATACACATTCTTTTCAAATACTATTGAATAACCATCCACAGAATAAACACCAATAACTTTGATTAAATTAGAGGTTGTGCTTCAACAACTTCTCCATCCTCTACATTAAAATAAGAAGCTAGTGATGAACGTTGAAATGATAATGATAAAATGCCGACTACCTGGAAACTTAAAAAACTCTCCCAAACCAAGTCACAGTCTCTGCTACAAGTGACCCCAAAACAGCCAGGAGCTGAGAACTAGCAGGTTCCTTAATTGTTGGCGACCGTTTGGAGGTTAGGATCGACCAGAGAAAGCCAAGCACCTCTTTGAGGTGGCCGCCCCCCTGCTCCCTGGACCGCAGCTCCGCAGGACGCCCCCCCGGGAGGCCTTCCCGCTCTGCCGCTGGCCTCTGAGCCTCTGTCAACCCCCAGTGATGTGGCGAGTCCCCGCCAGGGCGTGCCCTGACCTCACAGTCCTGCTGTTTCCACTGGGACCCCCTTCGTTTCCTTGCACGGTACACACAGTCACGGGGTGCTGTCCGGTTCCTGTCAGCGGAGGAAGGACAGAACATTCCACGGCATTGGACGCCATTTTAGAACACATGGCCGACCACTCGGGGACAAAGTGCTCAGCCCATGCAGCATGCCCACATCAGAACAAACGTCCATCGCACCAAAAGTTTAAGTGCAGGGCGTTCGAGTGAAGAAACAGTGGAAGGAAACGTCTGTCCATGGCACAGTCCTCCTGGGGAAGGCGGGGCTGGCTGGTGTGGATTGGCATCCAGGCCCAGCGCGGTGGGTGACAGAGCCAGGATCTGACCCCAAGCCTGACTCCTGGTTCACAGGGCGACGGGGAGGGGTGCACGGGAACGGGGGGGAGGGGGGGCGTCTAAGAGCCATGCCGCTTCAGGAAGTCGGGGAGCCCCTTCCAGTCACAGGGACCTCGCCAGCCGAGCCCCCGGGGCGGGGGTGCCCAGCGGGGCCAGGCCGCGAGAAGGGGCCGCTTACCTGTTGGGCTGGTAGCCCAGGCCGTCCAGCAAGTGCGCCTGGTCCAGGTCTCTGGGGAAGCCGTGCAGCACCCACCCTCTCTGAATGCTGTCCTGCTGGTCCAGGCGCTGGCCCAGCACCTTCATGATGACGGTGTCAGGGACTGCGGGGGAAGGAGGGCCAGGGTCACACTGTCACCCTGGGCACCGCCGCTGACCCAGCTCGGTGTGAGGCAGCATGCGGGCCACGGGTTTCCTAACTTTCCCTGACTCTGGATTGAACTGGTGAAGGGTCGGCTTTGGGCAGACAAGGCTGCCGGTGCCCAGGTCCCTCCCAGATCCCAGCGATTAGAGGGACGCTCGCCTCTTGAGAAGGGAAAAGCCCTGATGACCTTGACCTTGATCTTGGCCCTTCCCTGACCTTGACAAGATACCAGGTCCGTCAGCAGCCAGGGTAGTCCCCCCGCCCACCCCGGGATCCAGGTTTTGCCGCAGAAGGGTTTTCGGGGTAACACGCCAGGCCCCGGTGGAGGTTTACCCTGGATGCTCTCTGCTAATTCGCAACACGAAGCCAAGCCCTGCCTGTCTCCTTCCTCCCCGTCTTCCCTCCTCGATGCCTAGACTCAGATCTCAAGAGCTGCGGCTCTAGGGAGAACCAGAGACTGAAACGCGGTCTCGTGGAGAACAAGACGTTGAGAGGATTTTGTTTACATTACCGCAAGTGACATTTTCCCGAAATTTACACCTCTCCTCTCCGACTCATTAAGTGTACTGTGTTGCTGATGTACTGCGTTTCCTGCACTTTGCACTCATTTTTCCAGAAACACTTGGTAAATATTACTCGTGTTTGCTATGGATGTGGCCCTGACGAGCGGGTTTCCTGGAGTTGCAGTGAGGGTCTTTGGCAGCTTTTTGGGAGAGGCCCGACCCCCATCCCAGCCCGGTGATCCGTGCGTCAGATAAGTGGCCCTGACCGTCCGGAACCTGCCAGCAGGCCCCCAGACCGACAGCCAGGTGAACTCACGGGGGAGAGACGCGCAAACAGCTGCTTCCCTCCAGGGCCACGACGTGCTGGTTATGCTCTTGACCGAAGGACCATGAACCTTATTCTGAGCGATTCGCATTTCCCTGAATTTGTCCTCTCTCACATCTTTCGGCCTTTCTTCCCCAGCCCCGAGGACAGATCAGAAAAGGGCATTCGCCCTAATGAGAACATCTGGCTATCTAACATGAACGAGGAGTTGATGCAGCGAATCCCCTCTCTTCCCATGCTTACACCTGCTGTGGCTTCCCAGTGCTCCGAGGGTAAGTGCCATCCCCCATGGCCAGGAGTCGCTTGCAGTCCCTGACTCCTGACTCCCTCCCACGTGACTCTCCCCCAGCTCGTCACCTCCTGTGAGTCAGCCAGTCCCTCCATCCAGAAGGCAGGGGAGTCTTACCCCTTGGGGCAAGACTTTCCATTCAGCCTTCCAGGCCCCAGTGGAATGTCCCCAGGGCCAGACTGGGTTAGCCCCTGCACCACTTCCTGATTTGCTGCCCTCGTCATGGGCTAAGTCTTTGTGTAGTGTCTGCCTCTCCCCGAAGACAGTGGGTTCCGCGGGGAAAAAGACCGTGCCGCCTCATCTCCCCCGTGATCAACATAGTGCCCAGCACATGGTAGGTGCGGAATAATAGACAGACAGGAGGCTGCCCTTTTCAAAGGCTTCACTGCAACTCACGAAACATGTTAAGAGCAACGTGCCCAGACTCTGGGGAGCCCGGGCGGGGGGAGACAATGCGGGCTCGAGGCGCACACAAATTTCCAGGCACGTGGCAGACACTCAGAGATGGCGGCTGGTGGTTTTCAGTTCGGGAGATGCATGTTGGGAAGGAAAACGTACTGAATATTTCCATGTGTCCCCCCGGTCTCTGTGTTCTGAGAACAGACTGGTGGCCGGCGACGCAGGATGCCGGGCTTCAAACGAGCCTTGGGAGTTAAAGATGGAGACCTCGGGGGAGACTTAGGGATCGTATCGGGGCCTTCGTTGATGTCCCAGGCCGGCTGTCCTCTGTAAGCTCCGAGAGTCAAGGTCAGGGCCTGCCCCCCACGCTACAGGCCCCTGTTCACCCAGGGCACGCCGGCTCTCACCACGCGGCCCCGCGAGGATTTGGGGCGAAGGGGGTCAGCACTCCAATGACGGTGTGAACAAATAATGCGCCTGTTCTCTGACCTGGGACCCAATACGTTGTTTCAGGATAAATAGATACAGATTAAGCCCAAAATGGGTTAAGAATCTGCCATACGGCTTTCCAGTCCAGGTCTATGCCTAAATACCTACAGATGTCTTCACCTAAATGAGAAACTAATAGAGGAAAAAGCCCTTTGCAACGGTCTGTCCAGAGCACTGTGTTGGCCACCGCAATACAGGACAAAGAAGGAGTCAAGGGCGCTGCCCTCCCAATGTTTCCATTCTAGCAAGGGAGGCAGACGGCGCTCAGATACATGACCGCGGCGGAGAAGTGGTACGCACAAGTGACGGGAGCCGGCTGGTTTGACGGGGTCCAGGACGGCCTCTGGGGGGTCACATGTGGTGGAGACCCGAGGGGGGGATCCAGCGGCACGAAGACCCGGCGAGTATGTTCTAGGCCTCAGGCTGGAATGATCTGGACACATTCAAGGTTCAGAGAGAGGGCCCATGTGGCTGGAGCGGAGCGGTCCGTGGGAGCTGAGAGTGGACAGGTGTGGCCAGGTCATAACGGGGACGGGGACCCGGGCCACCTTGGGAATAATCACGTGCCGGCCTTCAGTGAATGAACACATGGGAGTTGATCTCAGGGTCCTGCACTTGGCCACATATGCACAGGGAGCGCTCGTTTTGGGGTGCCAGCCAGTGGAGTCCCCCGCTGGGGTCCCCATGTCCCAAGGCTGTGGCTGGTCACAAGGACAATCTTCGAAGTGGTCACTGCAGGCTCCAAAGAGCAAAAGTGGACCCCATGTAAAGTCCGCAAAGAGTTTGGACTGAGGAGCCTGAATCAGAATCACCAGTTTCTGAAACTTCTAGAAAGGAAACATCTTTTGCTGAGCCCCCAGGCACGGAGCCCTTCAGGTCCTGGGAATCTGAGTGTCTGGGAGGTGCCGCCAGCCCCCAGCAGCGCCGTCAGAGGCCGGCCGTGGTGAGCGGGCCCTCTGCTTCCCTCTCCTAGTCCCGGCTCTGCCCCAACCTGCTGAGACACTCTGAACTTCAGTCTCTTCTTTGAAGTGGGAAGGCTGGTGGGCTGTGCTGGGTGGGGTGGGGGGAGGTACAGGAGGATTTGTGATACAGCTGCCTTTTTTTTTTTTAATGTTTATTTATTTTTGAGAGAGAGACAGCATGTGAGCAGGGAAGGAGCAGAGAGAGAGGGAGACAGAGTCTGAAGCAGGCTGACAGCTCAGAGCCTGACGTGGGGCTCAAAGTCACAGACCTACAAGATCATGACCTGTGCCGAAGTTGGTCAGACATTCAACCCACTGAGTCATCCCCTGAGCGCTCCTAGGTGCCTTTTAAAAAATATTTATTTTGAGAGAGAGAGAGAGAGACAGAGAGACAGAGAGACAGAGAGCAGGGGAGGAGCAGAGAGAGAGGGAGACAGAGGACCCCAAGAAGGCTCTGCAAGAGAGCTTGAACTCAGGAACCGTGGAATCATGACCTGAGCGGAGCTGAAGGCAGGTGCTCTAACCGACTGCTTTAGCCAGGTGCCCCGATACAGCTTTTATAGGCATTCCTTAGAACAAACCCAGAAAACTCCCCTCATAGTTGCCCCGGATCACGTGTGAGCGGAGAGCCCAGTGGTCCAGTGGACCTCCCTGAACCTCAGTGTCCTCCTCGGGGGCGCCTGCCTCGCCGGATGCTGTGGGGCCGGCAGACGGCTCACCATAGATGCCCGACCCACTAGCCGTCTCCTGGGGGGCCGTGTGGGTCTAGTGTTAGTCCCTCCCCACAGTTTATCCGGGCTCCCCTCAGATGGCTACAATGAAGCCACTGGCAAGAATACATGACCCTTAAATTTCAAACTTTTCACATCAAATTTCCCCTGAGCTTAAACCTGACTTGAGGGGAGTGCTGGGTTTGAAATGGACTTGCCCATGGAGAAGGAGGTCCGCTAGGTAATGAGCTTGCTGGCCGGTGATACCTCGGCTATTGGACGGGACAATTGGACTGATTGCTTTCCTCAACAGCCACGCCCTGTCAGGAAGCCAGCTGTGCTCCAGGGAGCACTGAGCTGCGGGCCTGCAGCCTTATCAGGGCTCAGGGGGCTGCTCGTGAGGCTGGGAGCTGTGGGGACCCAGGGGGAAGGCCCTGCAAGGTCATCCCCTTGACCTCTCTCATCAAAGTTGATAAACTCAGGCCCCAAAGGATTGTGGCTTAAGGGACGTCCACTGGAGCAAAACCTGACTCCAGGGGAGAATGGAAGACCTGGTGGAAACACGAGGAGACTGTTTTTTTGGGGGGGGGTGGGTTTGCAAAAATTTCTAGAGGGAATTTCCCAATTCGCATTAGAAGTTAAAATGTAGGGGCATCTGAGTGGCTCAGTTGGTTGAGCGTCTGACTCGTGCTTTTGGCTCAGGTCACAATCCCAGGGTCTTAGGATCAAGCTCTGAGTTGGGCTCTGTACTAACTATGGAGCCTGCTTGTGATTCTCTCTCTCTCTCTCTCTCTAATAAAAGAAATCCTTTAAAAAAACTAAAATGTACACGCCTTTCAACCCAGCGATCTCATTTACAAGAACCCACAGCTACGCTACCGCAGCACAGACAGGAAAAGACATGCGCCCGAAGGCGTCTGTCTCTGTTATTTTCAGTGGTGACAATCAGGTGTGGCCGACAGTGGCCTCGGCACAAGGCGGTCTCGTAAAGGACGGTCTGTCCATGCGGCGGGATACTATGTGACCTTCCAAACCCATCATGTTCATACTAACTTGAGGACTCTGGCAGCACACCGGGGGACACACAGCTGTATGGTCCGATCTAACTAAAACATGCACAGAGCACGCACGCACGCAGCAAACACACCCAGACACACACCCACTGCACACGGGCACACACGGAGTGGAGGGCCCCTCTTGCACCCTATGAATTAGACCCAGTCCCGCTCAGATCTCAGGGCCCTGGAGTCGAGAGAGTCAGGGACACAAAGTGGTATCCGGGCTCGAAAGGCACAAGGACCTGGGAGATGCAGGAAGGGGGGGGGGTGCTCCAAGGAGAAGGCAGTGCGCTGGGGAGTCGCGCACTGATCCCGACTCTGAGCCCAAACCCAAACCCAAACAAGCCCCTCTCTTCAGAAACACAGACCCTCAAATTAGCCTTTCTCCTCAGAAGGTTCACTTACCGGGACTTGAAACCTTTCATTATTGGTGCCTGTCCGCTGCCTGGGCCCCCACCTTCTCCCCGCCCCTCGAAGAGCAGGAACACAGCTTACGTCGGGCACTGTGCCTGGCACGTGGTACGCACTTAATAGACACACGCTCATTTTGAATGAATAAGGGACCAACCCAGCCTCTGCTCCTCACTGGGGGCGGAGGAACTTTCGGGGGGCTGCGAGGACCTCTCCCAGCACCCGCAGAGACGGCCCGCCCCCCCATAGGACTGGGAAACCCGAAACAGAACACAGCCGCCTCTGGGCCTCTGGGTGCTGCCTCCTGGGCCTCCGACCTGAGCACCCCTCCCGGCCCGCTGGGCAGCCTGGGGGAGGGGGGTGGCGGGGAGGGGTGAAGCCTGCAGGCCCCGCCTCCAGCGCCTTTCCCCAGGCCCACCCCTGTGGCCCCCTACCCAGAGATCCAGGCACCTTTGTTTCACTGCTGCCTTTTTTTTTTCCTGAAGGCTATCGACTCATTCTCCCAGCCCCACGTGGTCTGACCAGCCCGTCAGCAAACACAGCCTTCCAGAACAGACCTCGCCGGCTACGTTCTGCTGAAAGTTTAAAGTCTCCTTGATATGCTGTCCATTTACCCTTTTCCCTCCTCTCAGATAGAGATTTTTCAGCGCGGGCTAAAGTCTTTCTCCATTGAGTCAGGTGCCTCAGGCTTGATTTCTGGGCTTGACAGTTAACATCTTACCCTGCGAACAAGCTACTGCCGACGGCTATCTCTCCGCAATGTCCTGTCAACCCTAAATTTAGCAAAGTGCAAGATATGAATATCCCATTATTTCATAAGGCCACACCACATGGTTTCAGGGTGTTTTTTTTTTTTCCTGAAGATCTTCCATAAAAGATGGCAGTTCTCACATTGACCTCGAGGTTATTAAAATCTCAATCAATTTATTCCCTGCCGGCTGGGTTTGCTTGGCTCAGGGGTTGATGGGGAGCCGTGGTCACGGGGAAGAGGCTCCGAGGCCCCGCAGGAATCCTACCTGGTCCCCCACCGCTCTACCCAGGACACGGACCCGCCCTCTGTCTTGAAGGGAAGGCTAATTCCTGTTAAAAACCCAGCCCGGGTCAAGCTCCCTCCTGCACAGGAATCCTACGGGAGAAAGTAGCAAACGGACGGGGCCCCATGAGATGCGGGCACGGACTCTTCTTCCTGGCCAAGGTCTGACGCCTGTCGCCCCCAGTCAAGTCCAGCTCAGAGAGCTGCTGAGTGGGAGTCAGGGAGGACCTGCGGAGGGCACCGAGGCCAGCTTGAGATTCTCCAGGGGAACCTGGCGCCCAGAGGCCGAAGGGGCTGGCTCCAGGCCCAGCTCGCGCCCTCCTGTCGCACCACACTGCCGCCTGCTGTCCGGTCCTTGCATTTCTGCTCTCGCTGGCCCGGGCATGTCCCTGCCCTGGGACTCCGCTGGCAGGGGCGGGCGCGAGGCGGGTAGGACTGCGGGAGTTGGCCCGACGAGGCTCGGGCAAAAAGTGGAACAGAGGAAATCACTCCCTCAGTCAGTGCTTGTAAGGTAATAAAGACCAAGATTGACCCTCCGCCCGGCCAGGGCAAATCAGAAATTTGCTGAGGGCGCCTGGGTGGCTCAGTGGTTAAGCGTCCGACTCTTGATCCGGCTCGGGCCATGATCTCACGGTTCGTGCTTGAGCCCTGCGTTGGGCTCTGCACTGACAGGGCAAAGTCTGTTTGGGGTTCTGTCTCCTTCCCTCGCTCTCTCTGCCCCTCCCCGTTCTCTCTCTCTCTCCCTGAAAAATAAACAAACATAAAAAAAAAGAAAGAGCTGAGTAACCTCATCACTCACCCTACACACCACAGGCACACACCCTTGCAGCCACGCTCAGAAACCAGTTCTGTAGGCCACACACCCCCCTACATGCACCCTGCACACGAACACCTACAAAGATACACTACGCACACCCTCCCACCCAGCGCCCTCCTACTCACCCACTACACACACCTGCAACACAGCTCACGCCCACGACACCTCCTACACTCCCCACCCCTACACTATACACATACGTTCCACACCCACTGCTCACACACCCACCCACACAACACCTGCTGTCTGGACCCCGCACCTATCTACACCACACACCACCCACCCCTCGCCTCCACGCACCCGAGAGCTACCCCATGGCTCCCCCCTCAACCTCCCCCGCAACCTCCCCCCCAACCTCCCCCCACCAAAATTGAGGCAAAGGATCTGCCAGCCTTCGTGGAAGACTCCCCGTGCGCCCCTCTTCCCCTTCCCCACATCCCAACACCGGCCCGGGGCCGCGAGCTGCTGATGGCGGCCAGAGGGAGCATCTTGGAGAGGAACAGGGCCGCGAAGGAGAAAGGAGAGCTGCTTTTGTTTCTGTTGTTCATTTCTTCCTCCAACGGAGGCGTGAAAGAAACGGGCCCCTGCCCCCAGGACATCACCATCACTATCGTTCAGCAAAACCTAAACTCCTACCATTTCTGGGAGACTGTTGGCCCCCGGATGGTCCTGATTCCTGGGGGCTGAGACCCCCAGGGCGGGACCTGCAGAGCCCGAAGCTGGGGGCAGGGGTTTCCGTTTGTGAGGCTGTTTGTTTATTATTTACTGCCACCTGCTGGTCAATCATGGAAGGTGCACCCCCAAGCGAGCCCTTGAAATGACGGCGAGGACATTTTCGAATCTGGGTGGTGGAGGTAATGAGGAGAACCCCGCGGTTCTTCATTGGGGGCAGGCCCACCGGATGGTCTGCCGCCTCAGTAAACTCAGGTCACTTATTCCAGGCAAGCTCCTGCCCGGTGGTTCTGGGTCTCCCAGTCACAGGATGGTACAGACACCCAAGACTTCATTACGTTGTTCCAAAGTCTATACGCCAACATTTGCATTACTTAACGACAGCACTGAAAATTGCTTGGCAGACAGTGATGCCAGGAAATAACAACTTTTTAAAATATTGGACTTTTTTTTCAAGTCCAGAGAAGTACATTAGCCCCGGGGCTCTTGCCAATTAGGAGGATATCTCGCAACCCTCCTCCCTGGAAGGCCGGCTGCCCGCTTTCCATCACGATCCGTCAGCCCCCTCCCCACCTGTCTACTTGGGCGAAGAGCCAGGCCAAGCCGGCGGCCCCGCCCCGCGGGTGCGTCACGGCCGAGGGGCGTGGCCTCGCGCACGGGACGCTCAGCTGGTCTCCCGAAGTTTTAGATGGGAAGAAAAAGACCCGTTAAAAATAGACATTCTTCCATAAATAAATGCTGCTTTCACCCAACAAATGAGTGAGACTTCTAGTAAAAATGCCTCCTTGGGCACACGGTGTATAGTGATTGGCTAGTTCGCCATTCTTACCACACGGCCTTCCATCGTCTTTTGGTGGAAAATGCAGGTCCCCGGGGAAACTGAGGACAGGCAGCCAGTGCACACGTGGACAGTGCAGCGTGCTAGCATCACGGCGCCCTGCGGATGACGCCGCTTACGGGACACGCTTTTCCTTCCCTGCAATGGAGTCGGCGCTCAGGTCACGCTGCTTCCCCCGCCTCGCACGGCGGCTAGAACGCCGTCACCCACGTGACCCGTGACAGCAAATGGGCAGCTGCGGGGAACCGGGCAACAACCACGAGCCGGCTTTTCTGGGCTGGAGAAGCCATGGAGGCACGTTTCCTTAAGACGCCCATGTGCTCTCGGGCCTACTGTGCGCTCGGCTCTCTTCGATGCTCGGATTTGTTCGAATACAAGTACTAATTTACCGCAACCTTCACAACGGCCCCATTTCACGGATTAGGAAACTGAAGGGCAGAGAAAGGGCGTAACTTGCCCACGGCCGCTCAGCTAATAGCTAATGGAGCCCAGATTTTAGCCCAGCCAGTCTGGCTCTGGGGGCCTCTTGCTCCATCTCTGTGCTCCCCACCTGCCTTCCAGGGGAAGGGACGGCATGCATTCTGCCCGCCACACGGCGACATGGCCGTAGGTGATTCCCCTTACCTCCCAACTGGGGTTTCTTCCTCTTTCAAGGAGAATTGGACTCTTGGTCTCTGAGCACCCTGCAGCCCCCCACGTGGCGGGTGAAGTCACACCACCACCCAGTCCTGAGCGTTTAGGAGGCTGTCCGTCTGCCGCACGCCGTCCCAGGACACAGCCAATCCCGGCAAACAGAAACTCGCAACGCAAGCCTCCCCCGTGTGGTAGGGGAGAGGTGCCCCCTCCTCCCGTTGAGGGGTGGGGGTCTGACTCTCCTCGTGAACCTGGGCTGGTCCTATTGCCCGGCCTGATGAGCAGAATCAGGTGAAAGTTGTTCTGACCCCTCCGAGCCTGGATCGTAAGAAGCCCGGAAGCTTACGCCATCCTCCGCCCCAACCTTGGCGTCTCCGGAATGTTCACTCTAGGGGCAGCCGTCACCCCTTAGGAGGGCCGACCGACCCAGGTGGTCCCAGGCTCCAGGCAGGGGAGGAGGGGCCCGTCCTGGACATACCAGCCCCAGCCGGCGCAGGGGAAAGAGCCAAGGCACCAGGCCCGAGAACCAGAGGTGGCCACCCACACCATGCCAGCCGAGGTCCAAGTGGGCACGGAGCGGAGTCCCACCCCCCCCACCACGCCCACTCTGAAACCCTCGTCCACGAAATCAAAAGTGTCAGGAAACAGCGGTCATGTTACGCCACTGGATTGTCAGGCAGCTGCAAGAGATGAGCGCAGCACCAGCGGTGTGGCCACGGGGACCAGGCCGGAAGTGGGTGGCACCCCAGGAAGAGAACATCAAAAACCCGCGTGTGAAACACACACGTGACCCCACGGACCCTGCTCCTACTGCCACCGTCTCTAGGGGGATGAGGGTGTCAGCCACCATCACAACTGATGCTGACATGAATCAGCTCTTGCAGTGACGTCAGGCGCACGGGGCTACACGTTTTACACACGCAGTTTCACTTTACACCCCACTTTACACCCACAACCCACTGGCTGTGATACTGTGGCCAGCTCGCCCGACAGATGAGGGCCTGTGGCTCTGGATGGCTTGCCCATGGTCGCACAGCTGGGCAGCGGCAGAGTCTGAGCCAGAGTCACGCGGTGTGAGCCCAGAGTCCGGTCCCGTGGCCGCTCCCCTGACCGTCTGGCAGTGACCGCTGCTGCCCGCTTGCTGGAAACCTCTCCGGCCGCCCGCTGCCTTCTATCACCTGCCCCCCACCTTGTCCTTCTAGACGAACGGGGTCTCTCCTACGTGGGATTGCAGGCGGAGACGCGTCTGGGCCACAGCTGCCATGGGGCGGGGCCTGCCTGGTACTGCCCCACTCTGCCGGGGCGGACCAGCTGCTGTGGGCCCCTCATTCATTCATTCACTCATTTGCTCGCCCATTCATTCATTCATTCGCTCACAGACATTAGCTGAGCTCCCGCTGTGAGCCAGGCTGGTGCTGGGGACTGAGGGGCACCGGGCAGACAGAGCCTCAGCAAAAAGGTGCAGCGTGAGGGGCTGGTAGGGCAGACGCGGGGAGGGGGAGGTCCCCAAACCCCACCGTGAGCAAAAGGCAGGGGCGTGAGATCAGATCTCGCTGGCAGTCGAGATCACGCGGAGTAAATCAGATGTATGCACTCAAGGTCTGGGGTGGGAGGTGAGGAGAAAGGGGTCTCTCCCCTCCCCTGCTGCCTCCCCTGGACCCCCTACTCACCATCACCTCTCACCCCCTGCCCCTCTGCCCCCTCCTCAGCAGAGCCGGTAGACAGGAGCGGGGCCGAGGTGTGGGCCCGGCGTCTCCCTCACCTACCACGGCGGCGCCAAGCTCCCCACGGGGACGCCTCAGCCCGCCTTCTGGCTGACATGACAAACCTCAGCAAGTGTCATGTCCCTGATCTGTTTCAGGGACACGGCAAGTGTCCAAAGTGGGGGACCTATAGAAGGTCACTGGAGGCAGTGCCCTCCCCCCGGACACCTCTGGCCTCACTCAGCCCGAGGAGAAAGGAGCTGGTGTCAGCCCCCCCGTCGAGGACATTCCGAGGGGGAAAGGGGCTTCGGGCTGCACCTGCCTCGGGGGTGTGAGCGGCCGCCCGGATGGCTGCGCCAGGAGGCCTCCCGGCCGGAGGAGGCTGGGGCCTCGGGGTCTGGCCTGTCGCAGACGATTTCACAGCTGAGTGGGCTGGAAGCCACCGGGGCTGCCCATGGAGGGGAAATGCTTCCAGAAGCTCTAGTCAGAGTGAGAAGGGCACCGTGCACTTCTGGGCTCGCCGCAGACTTTGCAGAAATGTCTGGGTTTTGTTTCATTTCGTTTTGTCACCAGGACGCCCGGCCCATGCACGTGCTGGCGGAGAGGCACCTGTGGCTGCCCGGCCTCGGTGGCACAGCCGGGTAGCGAGAGTGGGGCCCTTGACGCGCCCCACTCCTGGCGGGGGAGAGGCTTTACCGAACGGGTGCATGGACGGGTCCGGAGTCCCTCACCACCTCAGTGTCCCCACGGGGCTGGCCACCGAACAGAAAGCTTTTCGACCTTTGGGTGACCAGCGTTTTGAGGATGTCCTGGCCAAGCATCAGTTTAATGACGGAGAGAGCCAATGCACGTGTCTGCGATGAAAATCTAGTTTGGAAAAAAACAGAGAGCCAGACCCACAGGCACAAGCCTGTTGATAAACAGGGGCGCCGGCCCCCTTCTAGAACCGTCCTCACTGACGGGCCCTGTGGCCCGGAACGCAGCCGCCACTCTGCGGCCGGCTGCTCAGCCGGGCTGCCTTGGCCCTGGCTCCCTCTCAGGCTGAGAAAGGCTCCTGCCTCGTTTCCAGAAGGAAATCTCTGGAGCGGCCCCAGCGGAAAAGCCAAAAGTTTGACTTGAAAAAAGGGAGCTACTTCAAAAGCATTGTCAGACCGAGGTGAGGGTCCCTTCAAAATGCATAAATTACAGGGGGCCTCCATTAATCAGCCCACTGGCACCCCCCACCCCAAGGTGGGAGCCTTGGGTGGGGGTGCGGGAGGGCCGTGCGGGGGCACGTCCAGGGGAGGCGAAGCGAATAAAATACACGCTGAAGAAGAGACTGAATTAATGTGTTTATTACTCACTGCCTGGACCGCGTGCATGTGCGTGTGTGTGTGTGTCGAAAAATGAAAGAAAAATGTAGAGTTTTTTTTCAATAATAAAAAGGGAGTTGCACTGCGGGGCCCCTAAAGCTTGTGAAAAATTAAACTCGACGGATTCAAACTGTCCTATTTCCACTTCAAAAGAGACGAGGCGCTGAGCTCTTCCCAACTTGTCTTCAAACGCCCAGCACCCTAGAAAGTTTCTTAAAAAAAAAAATAAAGGCTCCCGCTCCCCCAAGCACTGTACCGGTTACTGTGCCCACCGTCTCTTCCTCTTCTAATTATACCCCTGTGAGTCTATTAATCAACTGGTAAATTATTTAGAGGGCCGCCGCCGCCTCGCGCCGGTACAAACACGCCCGCGCAGAGCCCCCCTCGCCGGCGCCCGGGTCCCTCGGGCCTCCCCTCGGCGCGGAGGCGGGCGCGCACCCCGCCCGGCTGCACCGAGCAAAACAAGCAGCCCGGCCGCTTACCTCCTCGGCCGGGAAGCTTTACTTTGTCTTTCAACTCGGCGAGTCCTTGCAAGTTTTTTAACAAAAGGGAAACGCAGGTCTATTGTCGAACCTTTAGTGTGCATTTAGTGATGAGAATACTAATTCCCCCCTACGTGGGGGCGGCAGTTCGGCGGGAGCTCTGATCCGCGGGGCCCTCCCGGAGGAGGCGGACCCGCCGAAGGCTCCAGAGCACACCCGCGATCCGACGGTTTGGCGCTGGTTGGGCTTGTGCGTGTGCGCGCGTGTGCGCGTGCGCGACGAGGGCCGCGTCTGCCGTGGTGAGGTCTCGCCTCCAGAAAGGGGGCAGATGAGCCTCAAGTCGCCCCCACACCTCCTGACTATGCTAGGGTTCTGTTAGGCCGGGAGGGGCCTTCCCTGGACGGCGACATTTGGGACCCGGGAGGGCGGCGGGGGGGGGGCGCAGGGAACACTCTGGTGACGATCGCCTTCCACAGTCCCTTCCCGCCGCCACAGGACTGGCGCTCTTAGGGGGAAGTTACTACACCAAGTAAATGGCGGTTTTCTCATCTGGAAGTCAGTGTACGTCTCGCGTGGGCACCTAGGTACCTGGGCTGGCTGCCGGAGGGGTGCCGCGGGGCGGCTTGGTGACAGGGGCGACGGGAGGTAGGAGCCCGTGGTAATGTGACCGCCAGGCCGGCTGGCAGGCTCTGGAAGGCGCAGTTGTCCCTCCTGGAAAGGACTAGAGGCTGCCTCCAAAGCCCCGGCTGGGGACGCACCCTCACCGTCGGTCCCCTGACCCACAGTCCCAACAAGTTCCCAGAGCAGTGGGGTCGGATGAAGGCGAACAGCTCACACACTTAGAGCAAAGACTTAAGCCAACAAGGACAAGATACGCCTTTGGCTGTTTTTAATACCGTCCCTGGGTAGCTGTTCTCCAGAGAAAGCCCAAGCAACGTTCGAGAAAGGAAACAATTACCAGAACCGGGTAGAAGGCGACCCTTCTGAGCCAAAGAGACGGTGCCATGGCGCTAATGAGACCCAGCAGTCGGAATGAGGTTGGATCCACCACCAACAGCCTGTGGGCCGTAAGTCCTGGCTCACATACCCGAGGGAGGGATAAAAAGAAAGCAGTGCAGACTTCTTTCGGAGGCTAAGAGTTGAGGCCGGGGAGGGAGGCTGGCTTTCACGTTAAGTGAAAACCGGAGAACTGGACAAACCAGACATTCTGATGGACAAAGACAGAATTAGTGCCTCCCTGGAGAGGCTCGGGGCCTCCAGAATTGAGACCCCGCCTTCCACAGACCCTTTGGTGGCCGTGGAGTGGCAGGGAGGGGGCCGAGCTCCACACTGGGAGGCGGTGACCACTGAGAGTCACCGGTGGTTCAGGCAGCGTTGAGACCCAGGAGCTCCCGCACCTGACTTCGGGGACGAAAGGACACGGGTGCTGGCACGGATCAGACCGGCAACAGAGCCCACCAGGGCCAGCCAGCTAATCGTGGGCGGTTTACAGACAGCGAGAGCTGCCTCCCCCCTGCCCCCAGCCCAGAATAGTTTTTACTTGTTTCGTCCCCGTCCAAGGGACAGGAGCTTGCCGGCAGCTAGGCCTGCATGATTTAAGGCCCAGCCTGGGTCCCCACTGCTGTGACGGAGGTTGCCTGCCTAGGAGCGCTGCGTGCAGATCCTGGGGGATAAATGTGATCCATTGCTGCAGCTGGAATCGGAATGAGTTTAGGAGGTCAGACCTACACATCCCAGAGTCCAGGACGCAGGAGCAGCGGCTCCCAACCCTCTGTCCGCCGCGCGGTCGCCAAGAGCCTAGGATCAAGAGATTTCGGACGAGCTCTGATAGGCCCCCGGGGTCCTCTGCCCAGTAAATTTGAAAAGATGGGGAAAATAACACTTATTAATTTTGCTGCTGATTCAAAAGGAGGAGGTGTTGGCAGCACCTGTGAGGACAGAGGGGCACATAACCGAGTGTGCAGAGGTCACGCCTGGGACAGGGCGTCACGGGGCCCCGCGGGGGCGGGGCGGGGGGGAGGGGACATCTGGATCCACTCAGCTGTGCTGGCAAGGGCGGCGACGGTGACAGCGAGGGTGGCCGAGATGCGCCACAATCGCACAGCTGCCCGTCTCCGCGGGTCGGAGCGCCAAGGAGAGTGGAGAGAGGGTGCCTGCAGGGGTCCCCGGGGCGGCAGGAGCTCAGGGCAGGGTCCCCAGCGCCAGGCGGTGTGGTGCCCAGAGGGGCACTGCCCGGTGTGCGGGGTGGTGGGGCAGCCGCGTGGTAAGATTACTCTGTCGGTGACATCTGGCGGTGACATCTGCCAGCTGTGCCCCGGCGTGATGAGGCCTCTGAGCCCTCGAGAGTCTCCGCCCCTCCAGCCGAGCTGGCTGCAGCCTCTGGATTTCACACGTGAGGACATACATGGAGGAGTGGCCGGGTGCTCTCTGTGCTCCCAGGAATGGCTGCCGGCGCCCTGGGCAGATGGGAGACAGGCCTGGGCTTCTGAAGAGGGGAACTGGGAGGCCCCCGCAGGCCCCCAAGAGCGATGGAAAGTAATCAGTCTGTCCCTCTGCTGGCACTCTGCCGACGTGTCACAGCGTCAGGGCGCACGCCTCGCCGCTCTCAGTCTGGCGGGGACCCCTTCTGAGCCTCGGGCAGCACCCGGGAGAGGAAGCTCGCTCCTTCCTGCTCCCCTGCCCTGCATCCCACTCTTCCCCAGAGACGGGACGCGTTCATTGGCCCGGCTCCGTCCCTCCAGCTGGCCGGCCCTCGTCCCCACGGTGTCCTCCCTACTCCTGCCCTCCATCAGCCTCTTCCCGGGGCAGGTCTGAGGCCAGGCGCCCCGTCCCCACCACCAGGGCTGGACCGTTTATCCAGAGGAGGCACCTCCACGGCCTCACGGCCCTGCCATGTTCTCCACCCAACGCCCCCAGAGGACTCTGGGCCGCCCCCCTCCCTGGGCTCAGAAGTCAGCGTGTGGGGAGGTGACCTGCCCCCGAGGCCCAGCCGGGCGACCCTGGACTCAGCCTCCAGGTGTCGGCCGTGCTGCCAGCGTCGTGATTGGCAGAGAGGCCAGGCTGCGGTCGGCCAAGCCGAGCTTCCATGCTCGGCGTGACAGTCCTTTCAAACCTGGGTTCGGTCAGAATTGTTTCCACTGTCTTCCTGTTCCAGCCGCTGGCCCGCTGCTGCGCCGGTCCAGAGGGTGCATGGCCGTGTCTGCAGCTTCTGCAGGGCCCGAGGGACACCCGGTTGGTGGCGATGCAGGTAAACCCTGCCCGTCATCCCTGCGGGACCGGGGCGAGGGAGACGCCAGATCTCACTGCTTCTCTTTGGGACATACCGGTGGTCGCCGTTGTGTCTTCAGTGAGGCAGCAAGTGCAGAAGCGCAGAGCTGCACGTCCACGTCAAGGGCGAAGGGCAGAGCCTTGACCGCCGAGGCTGCTGGTCCCGATGGCTTTACAGGCACAGGCGCTGTGGGGCTCCCTGGTGCTCCCAAAACCCGCCCAAGACAAACAACAGCTCTGCCCCCTGCCCACCAGGTTTGTTTTCAGTGGTCGGGGAGCCAGGGTCTGAAGGTGCCCCGGTGCCGGCTGCCAGGGCCGAGGAAGGGCCTCTGGGAGCCCGGCTGGCGGCGAACCCGGCTCTCCCGAGAGCCTCCGCGGGGCTGGCGGCCCTGTCACGCGCTGGCGCCCGGACTTTGGACCTCCACGGCTGCGGGGTAATAAACGGGTGCTGATGAAAACCACTAAGCTCAGGGGCGCCTGGGGGGCTCAGTCGGTTAAGCGTC
>NC_043712.1:3374499-3376810 GCF_006229205.1 Suricata suricatta | reverse complement strand
GACACAGAATCCAAAGCAGCTCCAGACTCTGAGCTGCCAGCGCAGAGCCCGACGTGGGGCTTGAACCCACAAACTGTGAGATCCTGAGCTGAGCTTGGATGCTTAACCGACTGAGCCCCCAGGCGCCTCTGGTGTCTTTAATATATGAAGAAAACGCCTTGATCTTAAGAAAAGCAAGACTGTGCAGCCAACACCTCACAGAACCTTCCAGCCCTGGCTCTGAGGGGTACGCTGTTGATGCCGCACGTGCCCTCGGGCGCCCCGTGTGTTGGCCACGCAGGCTGGGGTCTGGACACGCGACGGGGCTCGTGGCAGAAAGGCCCCAGCCCGCGTGGGCCGTCCGTCCGCAGAGAGCGGCTGCTGGCCAGGCCCCAGCGCGCCGCCTTTGTGGCGAGCGCGTCCGGCTCTCGCGCACACGTACCTGCCGCTGCGTGGGCCCCACCTCCCCCCGCGTGACACCGGTGTGGACACGCGCCTCCCAGCGGCCGCTGACCTGGACGTGACTCCTCAGCCCCCGCTGGAGCTCCAGTCAGGACCCCGTGCCTGCCCGAGGCCCGGCGGGAGCGCCCCTGGTGCCATCAGTGTGCTCCCTGCACCGACCGTTTCCTTTCTTTCTTTTTTTTTTAATTAAAAAAATATTTAATTTTGGGAGAGAGAGAGAGAGAGAGAGCGCACACGCTGGGGAAGGGCAAAGAGAGAGAGGGACAGAGGATCAGAAGCGGGCTCGGAGCTGTCAGCCCAGAGCCCAATGCGGGGCTTGAACCCATGAACACTGAAGTCATGATCAGAGCTGAAGTCAGACGCTCAACCGACTGAGCCCCCCGGCGCCCCTGCACCGTCCATTTTTACTCCGTTCTCTGCCACATACCTGCCTGTTCATTCCGAGCCTTCCTCCTCGGCTGCTTCTTTCTTCCCAGGTCCTTTTTGATATTTGCTCTCACTTGGACACACACCCACACTCAGAAGAAACCCTTTTATATTTTTTTCAGTGACCTTTTTTCCCCCCAGCAGGCAGTACTGGGGCCTCTTTTTTTTCTCCTTCTTCCTTCTGTTTAAATTTTCATGGGTATCTTTTCTGTTCCTCTCTCCTCCAGTCCACTGTGGGCAACTCTTGAAAGAGGCTGCAGCAGGCGACTCAAAATTCCGTGAGCTCATCCAGCCCTATTTTCAAAAGGAGACGGCAGGTAGGCTGCTCTCTGCCCAGCGCCGCAGCCTTGCGGGCTGGGGGGCACATTGCGCCGTGTGGGGCTCACGAGCACCGGGGGGCTCAGCCCCGGGAAGGCGGCTGCGAAATGGAAACTGGGTTCTCCTGTCAGCAGAGGTTCTAGTTCATTCGCCAGCAGGGCCCCAGGCTTCCAGCCCCGTCCCGACTAGGGGGTGTGTGTGTGTGTGTTGTGGACATGATGTGTTATTCCTGGAGGTTCAGGGTGTTTCTGTTTCTCAAGAACGGATGCTTTTCTTAACTGTCACCACTGAAAATGGAGAGGCCCGAGTGGCCGCAGCGCTGTGCCCAGCCCTCATTGCCGGCCACACAAAAATACTGCGGGCAAATATTCTCACTTAGTCCACAGTCAAAAGCCAGAAGGTTCGCAGCTTTGCAGATCCAAGGGTCCACCGGCCAGCGGACCTCTGGGGCTTCAAGGAGGGAAGCTGGGCCACATCGTCCTTCTAGACCCTTCTGTGATGTACCGTCTGAAAGCATTCCTGGTCAGCCCCCAGCAAGGGCACCGCCGAGATCATTCCGGCTCGATTCCAGTTCCCATCTGATCCTCAGACCCAGTGTCTCCCCCCGACCCTTCCCGGGAGGGGGCATTCTCCGCACCCACGTCTTCCTCCCCCGCGTGAGGTGCCGTCACCCCAGTGTGATGTGAGCTGCACTTGTGAAGAAAACCCAGAACCAAAGCTGCCCTTGGGGGAGGGGGCTCCTCCTGGGGGAGCACTCACTGTGCTCCTCCGTCTTCTGGACAGAGCAGGTGCAGGGGTGCACGTGAGAGCAGGCAGCTTGACCCTGACCCACCAGCAGGAAGGGGGGGGGCGACTGGCTGGCTCTCCCAGCCCCCCCCTTTAGAAGATGCTCCCCTCCCCCAGGGTGAGGTTCAGGTCAGGCGGGCTCACACCCTTGGGACACAGTGATCTGTGTAGAGAGGGAGGTCAATGAGTGACCTGTCCGTTCCTTCCGTCGAATGCGGCCGAAGCAGGAAGCTCCAGGCAGGACTGCAAGCCAGTGTGAGCGTTAGCGCCTCCCTGCTGGTCCGGATCCCCAAGCAGCTGCCTGGAGCCCTGCAGCTCCTGTCAGAGCCTGAGGCCTCTC
>NC_043712.1:3367131-3374399 GCF_006229205.1 Suricata suricatta | reverse complement strand
GTGAGGTGTTGGCTGCACAGTCTTGCTTTTCTTAAGATCAAGGCGTTTTCTTCATATATTAAAGACACCAGAGGCGCCTGGGGGCTCAGTCGGTTAAGCATCCAAGCTCAGCTCAGGATCTCACAGTTTGTGGGTTCAAGCCCCACGTCGGGCTCTGCGCTGGCAGCTCAGAGTCTGGAGCTGCTTTGGATTCTGTGTCCCCCTCTCTCTGCCCCTCCCTTGCTCACTCTCTCTCTCTCAAAAATAAATAAACATCAAAAAAATAAAAATAAATAAAAAAAACAAAAACACCCCTAAAATGAACTGGGAAAGAGAGGGTGTAAGGCAACGGCCATCAGCAAAGGCTCACCCCTCAGGGACAACGTGCTTCATTTGCTGTGTGGACAGCAGCGGGGGCACCCAAGGCGGCTGGCAGGGTCACCCGCTAAGGGACCATGGGCGATGACAAAGGCTGATGGTATCTGAGACCTCTCCCCGTACCAAACGCGGTGCTTGGCTTGCGAAGCGCTGGGACAGACCATCCCCGGCTGCAGAACCCCTAAGCAGCCAAGCTGGGATTCAAACCCAGGTCTGCGTGACATCAGACCCACACTGGGCTTCCGGCTCAGGCCAGCAAGGACCGAGCGATGCTGTATGTACCTCCTGCCAGAGAACGCGGTAAAACTGCACAAAAGATGTGAAACAACTCTTTTCAGGCATCAGACCGCCGCTCACGGGGCCGTGAACCTTGAGACAAGGGAGACACCCAAGGCGAGTCCCACCTGCACCCTGGATTTCTACTTACAGGTGCCTCCCTGACCACGGCACAGGAGACAGGGAGCCAAACGCGGCAGTGGGGAGCACAGGTTGGATTGAGGGCTGCAGTTACAGGATCAGGGTGATGGGGAGAAGGGAGTCGTGCAGAGAAGTGGATTCAGAAAGCCTCATGGGCTTCCCCGCTGCCTTGGGTCAGTGCAAAGCTGCGCACTTCGTAGTTGAGAATCCATTCCTGCCCCCGCCCCCAGGCCTGGTGGAGAAAAGCCCCCGGGGGGTCGTGAGCCCAGGGAGAGGCAGGAACACAGGAACATGCTGGTGCTCTGACAGCCAGAGCAAGAGACCGTGCGACTGTGCGACCGTGCCTGCGCCCGGTCAGCTGAGATTCTGGGTGTGGGGGTGCAGGAGCCCAAGAGGGTGCACGCTTGGGGCTCACCTGAACAAAAACTAAAAGCCTCCACGGGATCAAGCAGATCTGATAGTAAATTAACTGCCCATTAGCACTCAGCTCTTTTTTATTTTTTTTTTTTTTAGAGAGAGCTGGGGAGACGGGCAGAGAGAGAATCCCAAGAAGGCTCCACACTCAGCGCTGAGCCTGATGTGGGGCTCAATCCCATGTCCTGGGGATCATGACCTGAGCCCAAATACAGAGTCGGACGCTCAACTGACTGAGCCCCCCAGGCGCCCCTAGCACTCAACCCTTAACTTACTATTCTTTTTTTTTTCATTTTTTAAAAAAGTTTATTTTTTAAAGAAAGAGAGAGACAGAGTGTAAGCGAGAGAGGGCCAGAGAGAGAGAGAGAGAGAGAAACAGAGTGTGAGCAAGGGAGGGGCAGAGAGAGAGGGAGACATAGAACTCAAAGCAGGCTCTCGACTCTGAGCTGTCAGCACAGAGCCCTACTTGGAGCTCAACTAACGGAACACGAGATCACAACCCAAGCTGAAGTGGGACGCTTAACTGACTGAGCCCCCAGGCACCCCTAGCACTCAACTCTTAACTTACTAGTCTTTTTAATTAAAAAAAATTTTTAATGTTTTTTATTTTATTTTTGAGAGACAGCATGAGCAGGGAGGACCAGAGAGAGAGAGGGAGACACAGAATCTGAAACAGGCTCCAGGTTCTGAGCTAGCTGTCAGCACAGAGCCCAAGGTGGGGCTTGAACCCATGAACCATGAGATCATGACCCGAGCCGAAGCCAGATGCTCAATGGACTGGGCCACCCAGGCGCCCCATTAACTTACTATTCTTAAAGCAGAACCATAAAATCCAGACTTCCAGCAATGTGAGAACCACAGTGTCTAGCATGTAATAAAGCACTAGTTGAGAAGCAAAACCCCAGCAATCAGGAAAGTGTGACCCCTACAAAGAGAGAAAACAGGCTATAGAATCAGATCAAGAGACGACATGGGTGTGAGAATTAGCACACAGAAACTATAAAACAGCTCTCGTTAATATATGCAAAACTGTGAAGGGAAAGACGGTTAAAATGGGTGAGCAGCTGGAGAATCTCAGCAGAGAAATGGAAACTGTATAAAAGAACCAGATGCAAATCCTAGAAAGTGGAAAATACAGTCTCTTAAATGGAAAACATCACTGGATAGGCTGTGAACCACGAAGCTGAAGACAGGAAGCCAGGCCATAAAGTACCCAAACCGAAGTGAAGAGGAGGTAAAGGAGCCCTGGAAAAAAGACTAGAAACTCCGAGGGCTGGAGGGCGTAGCACTCAGTGTCAGGAGGAGTTCTGGGCGGGGAGGAAGACACGAGTGGGGGAGGGGAGCACAGAGAGGCAGAAAAATATATTTGAAGAGATTATGGCCAGAGAATTTCAACACCTGATGAAAAACTATTTCTTTTTTTTTTTCAAGTTTTGTTTTTGTTGATAATAATGGTGATATTAGAAAGTGGTCGAATCCAAAGGGTTTGATTTTATTAATGAATTAATTATTCATTTTTTTAATTTTTAGAGAGAGAGAAAGAGCATAGCAGGGGCGGGGGGAGAGAGAGTGAGAGAGAGAGAGAGAGTCTTAAATGTTTTATTTATTTTTGAGACAGAGAGAGACAGAGCATGAGAGGGGGAGGGGCAGAGAGAGAGGGAGACACAGAATCAGAAGCAGGCTCCAGGATCTGAGCTAGCTGTCAGCACAGAGCCCGACGCGGGGCTCGAACCCATGAACGTGAGATCATGACCTGAGCCGGAGTCAGAGGCGTAACCGACTGAGCCCCCCAGGCGCCCCCATGAAAAACTATTTCAAAATGTGATGAAAACACCAATCCACGGACCGGAGACTCTCGGAGACCCAAGCCGGACCAGCCCAAGGTAAACCACTCCTTGACACACCAGAGTTAAGTTTCTGGAAAGTAAAGACCAAGAGAGGGTAACCCGCGAGAGCAGCTGGGTGGGGAGACACGCTGTACGTGGCGGAACGAGGATAAAAATAATCCGAGTTCCATCCGAGGCAACGCGGCCGAAAGACAACGGAAGGCGGAGTTCAGCGTGCGGAGAGGAACGCCGGGCGGCGTAGCCTTCTACGTGCCGCGGAAACGTCCTTCAGGGGTGAGGGTGCCACACGCACATCTTCGGACTGACGGAAGCGGAGGCTGTCGCTGGCTGACTTGCGCTACAAGAAATGCTAAAGGGAGTTCTTTGGGGGGAAAGACCGGGATAGCGGGTGGAACCCGACATCCAAACAAATCAGGATCGATATGTGTGGGTAGACCACAGGGCCTTTCCCCTGCGCGTCTTCATTTAAAAAGAAAAAGGAACCAAATGACCAAAGTGAAAATAATTACAACGTGCTGCAGAGTTTCTAACATGGAGAAATAAAAGGTATGACAAAAAATAAAAACAAACAGAAAAAAAAAACCCAAAAATAAATAAATAAATAAAATAAAAACAAAAACAAACCAGTCACACAAAGGGCAGGAGCAAGGTCAATGGAAACACAGCAGTATTAATTCAAGGCAGACTGTGGTTAGTGAATGATGCTAGGTGACCCCTAGAGCGGCCGTGAACACGGCAAAGCGAAGGCACGCAGCGAACAAGGCAGCAGAGGAAATGAGAGGGATTACTGAGAAGCAGTTGGCAGGAAAGCAGGAACAAAGAAGAGGTGACAGAAGACAAAACACTCAGGACAGGAGGCTTCAAACCATCCTGAAAACCACTTAAAATGGAGAGATGTACTGAACACTTCAATTAAAAGGCAGAAAATGTCAGACTGCATTAAAAAAAAAAAAGCAAGGCCCAATTACATGTTGTCTCAATTACATATAGGTGTCTAAAGACACATATTCAGAATAGAAGACACAGATGATTTAAAAGAAAAGAGCCTGGGGGGCTCAGTCGGTGAAGCGTCCGACTTCGGCTCAGGTCACCATCTCAGGGTTCGTGGGTTCGAGCCCCGCGTCAGGCTCCGTGCTGACAGCTCAGAGCCTGGAGTCTGCTTCTGGATTCTGTGTCTTCCTCTCTCTCTCTCTGCCCCTCCCCTGCTTGCGCTGTCTCTCTCATACAGAAACATTAAAATCAAAAGTAAAAAGAATATATGCCGTACAGACACTAATTATAAGAGAGTGGCTATGCTACTATCAAAAAAATAGACTCCAGGAAGGTAAGTGTTCCCAGGGAGGCAGTGGAGCGAGCGCCTCCTAACCGTACAGGGGTCATGTCGTCAAGAAGACACAGCAGGGGCCGCCCGGGTGCCTCAGGCACTTAAGTGTATGACTTGGGCTCAGGTCACGATCTCACAGTTTGTAAATTCAAGCCCCACACTGGGCTCTTTGCTGTCAGCACAGAGCCTGCTTCGGATTCTCTGTCTCCCTTCCTCTCCCCTCCCCCACTGACATGGCTCGCTCTCTCTCTCTCTCTCTCTCTCTCTCTCTCTCAAAAATAAATAAACACTTAAAAACATAAATTTAAAAAATTATCTTTAAAAAAAAGAGGAAGACAGAGAAGTCCTCAGTGTACATGCTCCCGGGAACAGAGCTTCAAACGGCACGCAGCAGAGCCTGGCGAGCGGTAGGTCTCCACAGGCAGAGCTAGAGATCTGAACAGGTCTCTTTTGGTAACTAAATCATGGGAGTGAGAAACCATGAAGGACACAGAGGAACTGAGCAACACAGTCGAACACCTTCTTCTAATTGACATCTGTGGGTCACTACGTCCCGCAGAAGAGAAACTACATGCTCTCTTCCAGTGCACATGGAATTCACCAGGCTGAGCCATAAAAAAAAAAAAAAATCAGTGCATTTCAGAGGACTGAAATCATACAAGGATAAGTTCTTGGAGCACACTGGATTTAGAAATCAATACTCCTCCCCCAAACCTGGAAAACTCCCAAATATTTGGAAATTAAGCAATACACTTCTACATTACACATAAGTCAAAAAAGAAACCCCAAGAGGATAAGAAAACGTTTTGAACTGAATGATAAAACACAAGGCATTAAAATCCTATGAGGCGCAGCTAAAGAAGTGTTTAGAGGACAATGTGTAGCGCTCAGTGCTTGTACTGGGAAAGATGGATTAAAGCCCCTGCCTGGCTTCACAATGTCCTGGGAAGAAAACCTTGTAATAATCTGCTCTTTCCTAATGGCTCCCAGCAGCAAGGCTGGGGACATAGTCAGACCTGCAACTACAGTGGGACAAGTTCAGTTTCACCTTTGCTTGCTCCCCTCCCCCGCCTGGCCTGCACCCAGATCCATATGTTCCTCTCTGGTTCTTTCTACGTCTTCCCTGTCTGCGTGCCCAATAAAGTGCACTGCATACAACAGGCACTCAGTGAGGGCGATTATGATATTTTAATAAAATTCTGCATGGTTGTCTCTGGTTAGAAAATTCATGCTCGCAGCAAAAGGAAAAGAATCAGAATTGTAGAATATGCTACTCTACAGAGGCAGCCAGTGTGATGTACGACGTTCCTTCCGATGTGATCTGAGCGAACACTCAGACAGGAGGGCGTCCCGAACACGGCTGGCTGGCTGGCCCTCTGCCCCCTCTCCCACGTGACCACGTACCCTGAACATCAAGTCACTTGGCGGGCTTCTTTTCAACAGCTGCCCCTTCGCTTTAATGTCCCAGCGTATGGGTCTCCCACAGCTGCTTACGCATCCCTCTTACTAACACAGCTCGGGGCGGCCTCTGTTTTCATCGTACCCTCTCCCACCTCTTGCTCGGCATCTGAGCGCTTTGGTAGAATAAACTCCACAGACCGAAACCTCCAGGCCCGAGGATTTGCACAGTTCACATGTGAACCAACGGTGCCTTGTCGTCCCAAAGGATGTGCCTTATTCTTGAGAATCAATTGTAAACACAAGCATTCCAATCAACCCTGTCGGAGTGAACGTGGGTTTGTTTGCTTGCTCAGAGCTGTCTGCCCACAACGGAAGGGTCGGTAAATGGGGAGACAGAGCGGAGCCAGGGGGTGGCCGCAGGGGCTGAGCCCTGGATGCAGACGGGCCTCGTGATGTCCTATATTTATCAAGAATGCCTTTGAGAAATGGGAGCTTTCTGGGTCACGGGATGACCGGAAAAGGCCCCCACATGGCCCTTTAGCTACAGAACAGAAACCATGATGAGCTTTCTCCTATTCTCAGTTTTGGGAAAAATCTAGGCCTATAATTTCATGTTCCGTGATTGGTGTGTGGGAAGCAAGGTGAATTTAAATATGCATTTCTCGAATGGCTCTGTTTGTGTAAACAAGATGGGGCACAGAGATGATTTCCGTAAGGCCTGGAGCCGCACTCCAGTGTCGCCGTTGAGACTTCCGGGGCCGCCCTCGGCCGACCACACTGTTCTCACGTCCAGGGTTCCAGCCGACACACACACGGTCCCCTCGACACACACGCGGGGGCAGCGGCCAACAGACTGCTGCGCACTCTCTCCAAAGAAACCAAACTATAGGGGCGCCGGGGGGGCTCAGTCGGTTAAGCTTCCGACTTCGGCTCAGGTCGTGATCTCACAGATCGTGGGTTCGAGCCCCGCGTCGGGCTCTGTGCTGACAGCCGGGAGCCTGGAGACCTGCTTCAGATTCTGTGTCTCCCTCTCTCTCTGCCTCAGCTTATGCTCTGTTTCTCTCTCTCTCAAAAATAAATAAACACTTTTAATAAATTTAAAAAAGGAAGCCACATTCACAGCTGCAAACTCAGCCTCATAAGACTTCAAGAGGTAAAACCAAAAGAACAAATTATCTGAATACGGTTTCGTTTTGGTTTTGGTTCTTTTTCAAATCGGTGCAAACAAAAGTGTTTTTCATCCTAAGGCCTCCAGAGTCCTTTCCCATACTCCTCAGGTCAGAGCACTACTGTTCGGTACTTTTATGAGGCTCCTAACAGGACTGTTACTATTTTTCGTTACTAATCAGAGTGATCCCTCAGCTCCCTATCTTCACGTTCCGGGTAGGACTTGTGTCACTGATCTCTGGCAGGTCTCGGTGGCTTTGGAATTTTACACTGGACGAAAAGCTTGATCCTTCTAGCAGGGCTGGTACGTGTACATTCATGCGTGTTTGTCAACACAGATG
>NC_043712.1:3357971-3367031 GCF_006229205.1 Suricata suricatta | reverse complement strand
AACAACAACACAGAGAGAATTCCGCACTCCAAGTTTCGATGTAGCTGTCTGCATTATTAATTAATAATAATTAATATTCAGACACTCACATTTTTATTTACAATTCCGGGCATGAATTCTTTATGAACGATCATCTGAACTTTTAAATTTAATTAAGTGATTTGGAAGTAATTAATGTGTAAATTCAGAACCACGCCGTAAGATAAACGCCGTGCCTGTTTATCTTCAGCTGCTGAAGACCTTTCCAGACGCAACATCGCTGCAAACCCTAAGGTGTCCACAGCCTGGCTTGTTTCAAAGTAGAGACGGCTTCTAGACATACGGCCGCTGGTTGATGGACCCCCCGGGGAGCGAGGCCGTGGTCCCTGGGTTCTGCGTCAAGTCCACGGGCAGGTGGGGGCCGGGGGGGGGCTGCCAGGCCAGGAGCTCAGAGACACTTCCGCCCCAAAACAAACTTTTCTTAGACATCGGAGAGAATGTGCCCCAAAGGGCCATTGTCGGCCATCAAGTGTCTGAGGTCTCCGTGCTGGCATTTTTGCCGTGTCCCTTCCCCGGCACTGCATAGGAGGGGACACTCGGATGTGGAGACAATTCTAAATGATAATTCAGCTGCTCTAGGCCCGGACGATTCCAACTCCCCGGCCTTCTTGGGCAGGTGCCGAGTCCCCACAGCGGGGGTGTCTGAGGTCTGCGGGCGCCTCCCCGAACCCGCTGCCGGGCTGCGGAGACGGGGTTTGCAGCACCCCGTGTAATCCTCACCCAAGCCTGGGAGGAAGACAGGATCTCCGTTCCCACTTTAGGGATGACAAAACGGAGGCCAAGAGAACTGCCAGAGACCGCATGGCTGATGTGTGGCGGGCATGAGGTGTGAACGCAGGGCCCCGCTCCCAAGTCCCCGCGCTCGACTGTGACCCTCCTCCACACACCCGTGCACGCGCACACGCACCTGCTTCAGGTGCTTTCTGTGGACCTTCGTCATTGCTGCAACGACAGTGCAGTGGGGGGGGTGCTTCCCCTGCACGACATGGACTCACAGCCCCCGAGTTGTGCTGTGGGATTTTTGGGGTTTTTCGTGGTTTGCTTTGGCTTTTGGTTTTGGTTTTGTGGTGGTAGTGGGTTCTGTTCGTGTGTTTGTTTTAGTTTGTACAAGTTTTCATGTCCTTCTCCCTCACCCCCAGGGCCAAACGTCTTGCCCCTGAGAACTTCCTGCCCCACCCCCCACCCCCACTGTCAAATCTGCTGGCCATGCCCGACGGCAGAACGTTATCGGCCCAGGGAACCCGGACCGTCCGTGAGGGGCCTCCCGGCACGTTCTGGTCACTGGCGTCGCTGCCACGTGAAGGGACGCGAGGATGGGAGGGTCAGGGAGGGTCAGGCGCCTGGGAAACCGGCCGCCCGTGTGCGTTTACCCTGGTAGAAGACGTCCACGCACGGCTGGTCGGCGCTGATGACTTTCAGGAACTTGGGGTAAGCCGGAAGGATCCTGGTAATGTTCCTGTGGTACTGGAGCAGCCTGCGGGCCGTCTCCAGCTCGGAGATGCCCTCGGGCACCATCAGCCGGTTCTGGACTTCAGCTTCGGGGGGCCAGTCGAAGGTGGCATGATAAATCTCTGCCAGGGGAGAGGCGTGTGGTTAGAGCCGCCAGGGCCTCTGGCCGGGGGCTTGCCCTCTGGGGGCCGAAGCCTGTGAGCCCACCCAGCTGGGCAGAGGCACTCTGCCTTTGGGCACTTGTGTGTCTCTGTTAACAGTGCCAGAGGGTTCCCGGCACGGCGGGGAGGGTGGCGGGGACTTGCGAGCGCGAGCCCCGTGCCGGGCCCTCTGACGGGCGCCACCCGCATCCACCGGCCTTCCCAGCCGTCGGACCACACGGCCCCGGCCGCCCCGTGCACGGGCAGGAAAGCCGGGTCCTGGCGATGTTGGGCAACTCACCCCACTGACGCAGCCGGAAAGGGGCGCGGCCAGGGTCCCCACACCCAGGTCTGTCTGCTGCCAAAGCCTGGGGCCCCGGCCCCTGCTGGAGACCAGCGCGACATCGACAGGGCTCACCATCTCCCGGGGGGCTGCCGGCTCCTAGCCCGGCCTGCGGCGTCTGAGCCTGCGCTCCGCGGGCACCCCAAGCGGAGAAGGGCTCAGTAAATTGGGGGATGGGGCTCTTACTCCAACGGATCATCCGTCGGCCATCACTGACCGTCTCTGAAACTCCAAGGAGTGGGCAGGGGTGCAGATGCCATACCTCCCGTCTGAGGGTCGATTCTCTTCCCCAAGTTTCTCTCAATCAGGACGGTGTCTGGACAGCTCAGCACAACTGGACAGGGAGGGGAGAGAGCACAGCGGGTGGGCTGGGCAGCGGGTCCCAGGCCCCGGAACCGCGTGGGCGGGTGACTTGCCTTACGTCTCTCTCGAGGTGTAAGGACTCTAGCCGCTGCCACCTCCCGCCCCAGCGGTCCCTCGGGGAGGCCTTCTGGGCACCCAGCCGGGAGGTGCGGTCCAGGCCCGCGGACAGCCCGCCCTTGAACGTTCCATCTAACGGTTTTCACTGGAATCTCGCCATGAGGAACATCTCTGTGGTGATGCTCTTGCCATATTTTGGATTATTTCCTAAAGAGGCCTTCTCAGATGGGGGACTCGTGGGCCAGAGAGCCACCAGGGTCAAAACAAAACTCCATTTTTCTTACTTATTTAAAAAATATTTTTTAAAATATTTATTCATTTTTTTAATGTTTTATTTATTTTTGATACAGAGAGAGACAGAGCATGAGAGGCGGAGGGGCAGACAGAAAGGGAGACACAGGCTCCAGGTTCTGAGCTGTCAGCACAGAGCCCGACACGGGGTTCGAACCCACGAACGTGAGATCTGACCTGAGCCGAAGCCGGAGGCTTAACCGACTGAGCCACTCTAAATATTTATTCATTTTCAAGAGAGAGAGAGAGAGTGCGAGACAGCGAGCACATAAACAAGGGAGCGGCAGAGAGAGGGAGACACAGAACCCAAAGCAGGCTGAGCTCTGTCCGATGAGGGGCTTGAACTCACGAACTGTGAGATCATGACCCGAGCCGAAGTCGGATGCTTAACCGACTGAGTCCCCCAGGAGGCCCTAAAACTCCATTTTTCTAAGAGCGATCCCCAGAGGCCTTTGCTTTATAAAATTCGGCCATGCTGTCCTTTCTCCTGCTGGGTCCTGGCTGGTGCAGGGCTGAGAGTGAGCACTAGGAGCGGGCGCGACAGAGCGGGCCCTCACTTCCGGGGTCCGGGGCCTGCCACGGGCTACTCACTGACGTGTCTGGGGGCGATCCCGAGGGTCTGGATCATCAGGGCCTGCTCCCGGGTCTCGGGGATGCCATCCAGGATCCAGCCCTAGGCAGAGAACTAAGAGGTGCTCATCCATTTTTACGTTTTAGCTTTTATTTTGGAATTATAAAAGGAATATAATCGTGTTATTTAAAAAAACTGGAACTTGTAAGACAAAAGAAAGTAAATGTTTCTGACGGCCACATCACCCACCTCAACAAGCACTCTCATATTATTATAGTCCCTTCTTTTTTTTAATGTTTACTTATTTTGAGAGAGAGAATGAGAGGGGCAGAGAGAGAGGAGGACAGAGAACCCCAAGCAGGCTCTGCACCGACAGCACAGGGCCCGACGGGGGCTCGAACTCATGAACCGTGAGATCATGACCTGAGCCGAAGTCACACACTCAACCGACTACCTCCAGGTGGCCCTGTTATACTCCCTTCTGAATCCTGTGTGTGACTGTAATCACAGCATACATATTTTATGTCCTGATGTTTTCCATCACACGTCACAGCTACCAAAGCACTCTCTCAAATCAGCACACCTCTCCGTTGCCACCATTTTCAGGGTCTGCACACGTTCTGCCCAAGGGCCGGGCCACAGTGGCTTAAGCAGGCCCTACGACGGATCATTTCAACCACTAACGATTCTTGCCGTCATAAATAATTCTGCGATGAACAGCCCTGTGCATGTGGCTCCTTCTACATGGTGGATTATTTCTTCAAGAGAGCTTCTTGGATAGGGGATCCTGGGAGAAGGAATCACTTGAGTGCAAACAAAACCCCTTTTCTTAAGAACAAGCCCCAAACCTTGGAGCAGTAAGAAGAACAGAGTTCGAGTTTCTGTTCTGTAGCTAACTTCTTCCAGGGCTGAAATCCCTCAGGCTCCCGCCCCTTCGGGCCCACACAGCGAGGGAATGGGTCTAGAACATTGATCTTTATGAACCACGTTAAGTCCAATTGTGAAAGAGACGCAGGATTGCTGTGTACTGTGTGGAGGATACGGAAAAGCTGAAATAACAGTGCAAGTCCCTGGTAACACCACTGGCCCAGACTAGCCACTGCCGACACTCTGCTGTGGAACCTTCTGGCCTTCACTGACTGGCACCTTTTCCTGGCAGGGGAAAGGACTCACTGTGCATACTATTTTGTTGCCTATACTTTTCATACAGCAAAAACATTTCCGGAACATTTTCCCATGTGACAAAACATGCCCCTTCTGGAAGTTTCCACGGCTGCCGGGCATGAGGTGAACTGACCTGACAAATGTTAACCAATCCCATGTTGTTGATTTAGTTTCAGTCTTGTGTTCTACCATTATTTTTTTTTTAATGCTGTAAGTATATCTTGATGCACACAGAACTTTCTGGAAATCGATTTCTAAAAGTTGACACCTTCTTTTGTGGCTTTTGATACCTTCTGCCATGTAGCTCTACAAAACTGCCCTGGCCAGTGTAGGAATCCAACAGCAGATCACTTGTTGCCTGTATCTTTGTCAATGTTGGGCATTGTCTCAGGGGGCCGGGGGGGATAGGGCAGTTGGGGGGGAGGGGTCTATCCAGCAAGGTTGAGTTTGCCATTCTTGCTTTAATTTACATTTCTTTGATCATTAGTGAGGCTTCATGTTTCTCCCACATATTTACTGGTTATTTGAATTTTTTTCTTTTCCAAAATGTCAATTCATACTATCTATAGCAAGTTTCCTCTTGGGGTTTTGTCCTTTTATTTATTCACAAGAGCTCTTTACATAAGAAGAATGAACCCATTTTGGCAAACACTACCACAGACCCCTTGAGGCAAACAATGTTGCCAATATCTTTTGCAGGTTGTCTTTGACCTTCTAAATTTTATGGAGGGGGGCTGTTTTTAACACATACATTTTTGGGCAAATCATCTAGGGCCTTAGCCTGATCTGGTGCTATGTGGATGTGCAAAGAAGCCTTTCTCACTGGAGGGGCTCATAGATATTCATTTGCATTTAAATTGTGTTCTCTTGGGGCCCCTGGGGGGGGCTCAGTCCGTGAAGCGGCCGACTTCGGCTCAGGTCATGATCTCACGGTCTGTGAGTTCGAGCCCCGCATCAGGCTCTGTGCTGACAGCTCAGAGCCTGGAGCCGGTTACAGATCCTGTGTCTCCCTTGCTCTGTGTCCCTTCCCTGCTCAGGCTCTGCCTCTCTTTCAAAAAGAAATAAACATAAACAAAATTTTAATAAAATAAATATAAAAGAAATTCTACTAGCATTTTGAAATGACCTTAGATGTTTTTAAAAGATTAAAAAAATTTTTAAGTTTGTATTTTTTCATTTAAGTAATCTCTACACCCGACGTGGGACTTGAACTCAGGACCCTGCGATAGGGAGTCACATGGTCCACTGACTGAGCCAGCCGGGCGCCCCTGGGATGACATTAACTGTGTAGAAGAATTCATGAAGAGTTAATAGTCTCACAATATTAGCACCTTCTCTTCCCATCTGTCTAGACTGTTGTTTTCATGTCCCTCAGCAATGTTCACATTAAATGGTTTCTAACGTCCTTTCAAGTCCTGGGAGTCGAGAGTTACACACCCACACAAACACACCCTCACACACTTTTTAATGGCTCCAATCTGATGTCCAGATGCAAAGTGAGCTTTGGAAGAAGTGAACTAAAGCAGCAAACACTCGGGACCTCACCTCAGCCTCGAGGGGACCAGGTGGCCCCCAGAGGCCGGTCTCTGACACAGGCTCCCACGAGGGGACCCCCACCAGAGACACTCACCCCTGTGTCGTCAGGAGAACTGGGCTGCTTAAAGGTCAGAGGGTGGACCGATGGTGGTGAACCCAGACTCAAGGTCCGTTATAACCCACACTGTGAGTTCCTTGAAAGGAACTAACCAGAAAAGGGCCTGCATTTCTGCAATATTAAAATCTTTAGGTTCCAAAGGCCTCTACTGACAGTTAAAAAAAAAAAAAAAGAAACTAAACAAATTTACAGAGTAAAGAGGGTTGGGAAAAAAAATCAGGCATGCCTTCATTAATTTCTTAAATTATGCAGGAAGGCGCTCAGCCTCTGGAACCCTGGCTTCTAGAACTAATGAAGCAAAAGTGCAAAAAAGATTTTTTAACAGCCTTTCGCTCCCTCAAGTCCTTGTTATAGCCAGCCTGGAGCCAGGCTGCCCCGCTTAGGAAGAGCAAACACCTGCAGACGCGCGCCCGCCACGGGAGCTGGAGTCACGGCGTGTGAGCTCCCCGCTCCGGCTCTGGAAGCCAAACCAAAGTTTTCTGCACTTGAGCTACATTCGGACCCCCGTAGTTTTTCTTTATTTGGGGAGGGGGGGCTGGGGGCCCAGCGCCCGCCTTTTCTGGTGCGGGGCTGGGGGCGGGGGTGGGGGCTGTTCCGAGTTCCTTTCTGAGGCTGGGAGGAGGCGGGCGCTCCTCTCTGTGCGGCCGAGAAAGCCCTCGGCGTTTAATATTGCATTACAGAGCGATCATTATCATCTCGCCCGTAAACTGCAGCTGACATCAGTATGTGGTCCGGAGCTTTTAGAACTATTCAGGGGAACAGCTCTTCCCGACTTCTCGCTGGAGAAAGCGGGCCTTCCAATTACACAGGAAAAGAGTAGCAAAATGAGAAACATCTCCCTAATTAGCCTGGACTCGCTGGTGCGCCACTCCGGTGCGGGTGTGACATTATTAAAAGAAGGTGGGGGGGGGCTCTGAAGGGAACCCCGGGCCGCTGGCTCTCCAGGGTTGCCCTCTCAGACTCCGGGGGACAGTATCATCACCCAGGTACTCAGGTCCCCGAGGGACCCCTCAGGGCAGAACGCACCTGCGCTGTGGGAATCTCCATGGAGATCTGCCGCCCCCACCCGAGTCCTCCCGGGAAGGAAGGGGAGTGACCGAGGCCTCCGGATCACGGGGGTGTAGGTCCTGGGGCACCCTCGAGATGGGAGCCCCGGGCCTGGCATTCGGAAGACAGCTCCCTGCCCATAGCTCTTGCATTTAGAGAGGTGAGTGCAACGGCCCAGTTGCAAGATGGGCCGTGCTTTCGAAGGGAAACTGCCATTTTGGCCAAGAGCAAGTTAATGGCTGCAAATCCTGGCAAAGCAAGAAGTCATAAATGAGTAAAGAGCACCCGGCCGGTGCCATGGTGGGACACGCTCGTTGGGTCCGTGGGTCTGACAACCAGGAGTGGCTGGATGCGCAGGTATCCGTCAGCCCCTAATTAGAATACATTATCCGTCTTCCTGACACTTCAGTGAAATGTCTCCTCCACTCTGGAGCCCCAGCTTTGTTCAGAGCAGGTTAATTGATATTCTGATGCCTCCGCTCGCCGTACCCCCGCGGCTCGGTTCTGTTTTATCACACATCAAAAAGGCCGTATGCTCTGGGCACTCCATGCAGCAGCGCAGAGCCGGAGGTCTGCACAGCTGTGAGGGGTACGGTATCACAGGAGGGACAAGCAGCGAGCAGATGTCACGGATGGAAGAAAAAAAGGGGGCGAACGCAGCCAGCCAGCCTGGGGAGCCCGGCGAGGCCCGGCAGAGCGTGCCCGACGCGGAGCGGGCTGTCCTGCTGTGTGTGAGCGCTGGCCTTTCCCGCCCCCCGACTATCATTAAAGCACATTAGCTACTTGGTGCGGTAAAACCCCCGGCCTCTGGGCCCTCTGGCCTTCTGATGCATCGCCCCCGCTCGCCTCCCCTCTGCTCTGAAGACCAGAGTGGGGTGCCCCCCCGGGACACCCCCAGCTCCAAGTGCAGATGCTCTGTGCCAGACCATCCCCGGAGCCGAACGCTGATTCCTCACGGTCCTGAGCGTGGGATCTGCGGCTGCAGATTCGGACGTGACAGTCAGAGGCACTCAGCGCCAAGTCCGAGCCGGGGAGCCTCCAGAGACGACCACGGCGCCACCAGCCACCCCCTCCTTTTTTGTTCTAACGAAGTATTAAATGATTTCCCAACATTTAAAAGAAGGAAAAAAGAGGGCTGGGTACCAGCCAGAGAGAAACGCACCCAGGAAGGTCGAGTCTGGGGGACCGATGTGTCCTAAAGGCGACCCAAGAGAGCGGGGAGATATTTAGATGGGTGAACAAAAGCGGGCATCAAACTGCCCGCGTCCAGCTCCTCTGGTTTACACAGACCACGGGCACTGGGACGCCTTCCTGCCCAGCGCACCTGAAAGATGGCCGCAAGAATCTTCGAAGCTTAGCCTCAGACGGTATGAGGCACCGGGGAGAGCAGGGGTGGCTCAGGCACTTAAGCACTGGACTTCGGCTCAGGTCATGATTCACGGTTCGTGGGTTCGAGCCCCACACTGGGCTCTGTGCCGACCGCTCAGAGCCTGGAGCCTGCTTCGGCCTCTGTGTCTCCCTCTCTCTCTGCCCCTCCCCCACTCATGCTCTGTCGCTCTGTCTCTCTCTCTCAAACAACAATATGCGGCACCTGCTGGCACTCCCGACCCCACTCAAGTATGCAAATGTAGCAGAGTGGGTTATTCCTCAGCGGCGCTGCCGCCAGCAAGGCGTGCCCTGGGCTTGGCCCGGCCGTCTTCCGGGCACAGCCTCGCAGCGGGACGTGTGCTCAGAAGAGGCTGGGCACGCAGGAGCGACCGCTGCAAGTAACCAACAGCGTCGATCCCAGCCTGCTCATCAGCGACCGGAGTGTGGCATTTCATGCGACCATCCAGGCCAGCTGGTCCTCGTAGGTCTGCAGGTTAAAAGTGAGAGAGCTCCCGGGTGTTAGAACTGGTACAGCACAGAATGGCTGTTCCCAAATAGCACACACACACACACA
>NC_043712.1:3353917-3357871 GCF_006229205.1 Suricata suricatta | reverse complement strand
GGGGGGGGCGGGGGGGGTCTCGTTCTCAGGGGCAGACACAGGCCACGGTTGGAAATGAATGAAATGGATAATCCAACCACATCCAGGTAATGGGGCCATTGCTCCTGCTCTCAAACACTTCAGGGCACGTCCGCGGTGTGGTCCCCCGTCCTCCGTCCTCCAGAATTACGCCTGCCCTTCCGGATGTCAGAGTGTCTGGGGGGTGAACCGCGGGGGCTGTGGCACCGCCAGCTGGATGACTTCCCACCGGGCCCCTCCTCCCTCGGTCTTGCTCTCCTGATCTGCAAAGTGGGCAGTGACAGCAGTCTAGCCCACAGTTGTTGGGATAATTAAATACGGATGCAAAGCAAATATCCACAAAACAAGGCATCGTGCCTGGCAACAGAGAAATGGGTGGCTTTAGCATTATGGGTTTGAGAAAGGTGAGCTGTGGTCTTTTTCTCTACCTGCTCACAAGAAGGAATCCTACGGACGTTTGTAGAACGTAATACAGATAATTTAGGAAACTGGCCTCTCGGAAAGAGGACTATTGGCCTTCTAGATGTGACCTGAGGGAAGCAGTCCAATAAAGACAATTTGAAGAAAAAACATTTGAATTTGAACGAAAGGAGTCCCGGGAGGGGTCCCACCCCAGAGCACTCGAGGCCACTCGCCATCCCCGGGCGGGGTCGCGAGCCGGGGCCACTCGGGGCTACAGCGGGGCGAGACCCACTCACTCATTCACTCCCCCATCCATCCATTCATTCATCCGTTTGGCTACCTGCCCATACCCTGTGCGGGACACTGGGCTTCCAGACGGGAAAGGCCAGCGGGTCTGCCTGCGGGGGTGAACGGTCACCAGCTTCTTTAACCGACTGCCCCAAGTCTGTCTTACCCAGGTCTTTCCCCAGCTGGCCCTTTGGTGACTGGTGCAAGGCACTGAACGTCATTTGTGAATTGAGAGGAATGGACCAGGTGACTTCTAAGTAGGGGAACTCTGAGATTTAGGGTCTGATAGGGCGCCTCGGTGGCTCAGTCGGCTGAGTGTCCAACTTCAGCTCAGGTCATGGTCTCGCAGTTCGTGAGTTCGAGCCCCCCTGTCGGGCTCGCTGCTGTCGGTGCGGAACCCATTTCGGATCCTCTGTCCCCCTCTCTCTGCCCTGCCCCCACTTGTGCACGTGCGCTCTCTCGCACTCTCTCTCTCTCAAAAATAAGTAAACATTAAAGAAAAGATTTATGGTCTAACAAAGACATTTTAAGAGTGGACAGCAAGCCCATCACTAATGATCATGTGACTGACTTGCCTGTAACGCGTTTTGAACATGACAACGTCACTTCCTGTCAGGGCCAGCTCTCTGACATCATGAAAGGAAGGGGCGCCCCACCCCTGCCACGGGGCAGGAGGGCTGACAGGAGCCCAAGTCTGATCAGCAATGAAAACACTCCTCTCGGGGAGCCCCCAAGCACAGCATGAAGGTCGAGTGTACAGAGCCCTGGCCTCATTCTCAGAGGCCGTGGTGTCCCCCATCCACAGACCCCAGACGGCTCCTCAGACCTCAGTCCTCCCTCTCTGTGCCAAGTTCACTGAGCCAGGTAGGGCCCCAAACCAAAGCCGCCAGCCCTCGAGTGCTGCCTCCCTCTGGGCACCCCCACAAGAAGCCCCTCGGGACCCGTACCCCATCCCCAGGGACACGTCCTCTGTCTCCCGTGGGTCGGGTCACTTTCTCTGAAAAGCGCCCCTCCCTCTCCCCCCCCCCCACCAGTCAACGTGGCCTTCTCCCTCGGCTCACTTCCCAACCTGCCAGAGGCTGGGACCCCTTTCCTCATCTTCCTGAACTCCTCTCAACCAGACCCCCTGCTGCTCCTCCAGGAAAAGCCCAACTGAGCCAGTTGTTGGAAAGGGGAAGTGAGAATATGTATCGTGTCTTCGGCGAATGAGAATTCGCCAGATGCCAGCAGGTGCCACCAAGTCTCAACAAACAAAAGGCGCACGCGCTCTTGTACCCTGACCAATACTCTGATTTATAGATAATGTTACACGGAGCCTATTAAAAAATTTTTTTTAATGTTTATTCTTGAGACAGAGCACGAGCAGGGGAGAGGCAGAGAGAGAGGGAGACCCAGAATCGGAAGCAGCTCCAGGCTCTGAGCTGTTAGCACGGAGCCCGACGCGGGGCTCGAACCCACAAACGGTGAGATCATGACCTGAGCCGCAGTCGGACGCCTAACCGACGGAGCCCCCAGGCGCCCTGTCAGTAGTCTGTTTAGAAACTCAGGTTGGGGGAAGTGCATCTGTTCCAGATCACAGCTAAAAACCATCCACGCCACTTCCCGCATTTCCTTCAAATCCTACTGACTAATGGTAATGGGGCCAGACGGGGACCCCGGGACCCCCACCTACCAACCGTCTGACTGTTGCCTCATCTGCAGAACAGGTATGGCGGGGAGCGTGTCCTTGCTGGGGGTTGGGGCGTATGTGACCACACACACAAGAGCCAGGCCACGTCTGGCGGGCGCAGGTGCTGGGGGGTGGCCGTACACCGCGCGAGCCGGCCCAGGGCGCACACCGCGCCGCTCCTCCTGGGCAGCTGGCCGAGGACACGAGGGGCTGCTGCCCTCTGCTCTGTCCGCCCCACTGGCGTTTCCAGCTCTGGGGGGGCGGTGGAGCGGCCTCTGCTCCACGTCCGATTCAGCGCTCCACCGGCCCCTGGTGCCGAGCCGGTGGTTCCGGATGTTTCCAACATCTCTGTGCCTCTCAGCACTCGCTGCTGCTCCAGAGCCACGGCCACCGGAAAGTCGGACTCGGTGCCACCTCCCGGCACCCGGCGGCTGCGAGAGGGATCCTCACAGGCATCTGTCGCCGACAGCAAACACGGGCACTGCTGCTCGCATGAACAGGCCCTGCAGCACGCCACGCGGCCAAGTGACCACCCACAGCCTCGACCGATCCCGGAGGGTGTGCTCCCCGGCCCGCTCGGAGCCCTGCCTCACCGTGACGCGTGCCGTAAGTTTTCCAAGCAGAGGCCGGGCCGCCCCTCCGCCGCCGGGCAAGCCTGCCCGCGTCCGTGTTCCGGGCGCACACGGCCCCGGCCTCCGCAGAGCTGTTGATCAATAAAACCGCACTCCTCTGAGGATACGAGTGACATCTATAAACCCGCCGGTGTCAAAACAATGGCAAGAAAGCGCTGTGTTCCTTCCGTCAGAGGATGAAAGCCGGGTGATTAATGCCAGCCCGATGGCACCGTGAGGAGAAATCAAACAAACAGCTGGTGGTCGTGCGGACCAGGCTCAGGCTCTCTACTCCGCCAGCATTTCAGCCATAAATACGGACTCGCGTTATGGGCAGGGAGGCATGAATCTGTGCCGGGAAAGGGAAAAAGAAAAAGGCTCCAGAAACCTGCCAAGTCAACTTTCAACTTTTGGTTCCACAGTGAAAAGTCCACTGCATCTCCCCTCCTCTCTTAACCGAGAGCCTCCGTGGCACCAAAGGAGATTAAAAAAAGAAAGAAAACCAGGTCAACGTGGGACACAAAGTGTAGTTTTGCATTTTACGCGCAGGAAATGCCCCTCCCCCAGGCCTCTGAGGTGCTGGTCCGTGTGGGGCCAGGGGCGTGAGCCTCCCCAGGGACACCTCCCCGTGACCAGGGACTGGGCGTGTGGCCAGAGTCTGACTTCTGATGACGCTCTCTCTTCAGCTCAAGGAGGGAGATGATTCCAGACCTTCTGGAAGGTCTGCTGTCCTCTGGTAACACAGGCTTCCCGCCTTTGGATCAGCAGTGGATTTCTGGTGCCGCAGCCTCATTTCAGGTTGGATTTACCCCCTCCCCTTGCACCGCCCGGCACGTGCCCACGAAAGGGGGTACTGTGTCCTTTGTTCTGTTCTGGCCCCGATGGGACCGAAAGCAGGCGGTGGCGCACGGTGGGTGCCCACGAGTCCTGTCGTCGACCCCATGTAGGACGGATGTGTGGCTCCCG
>NC_043712.1:3343494-3353817 GCF_006229205.1 Suricata suricatta | reverse complement strand
CCTGCCAGGGACAGCCCCGGCCAGCTGAGGCGGACACAAGTCAGCTGCGGAGCCCATAAATCCCATCCCTGATGCTCGGAGGCCGCTGCCTCTTCCTGGGTGGCAAACGGCCCCCGTCTGATAGGGACCCGGGTGACTGGGCCCAGCTTTTCCTTCTCCAGCACAGGCTGCGGGAAGGTGACCATACATCACATTTCTTTTCCTCAGCCAGGTATGTTCTCACCATGGCCTCCCAGCTCAGTCTGGAGACCCAAAAATGCCTTTGTCAAGGGGTCTGCACAGCACCAGGGACCCTGGCCCGGCAGCCAGGTAGCCAAGAACCTTGGTGTGGCAGTGGCTGAAGTGCCCTGCCGTCCTGGCCACGGGTCCTCTGACCTCGGCTTAGTCCCTTCTGCCGTCTGGGCCTCAGTTTTTCCTTCTGTAAAAGTTTTTTTTTTTTTTTTTAAGTTTCGGTATAGGTTTTGAGAGACAGAGAGAAAGCACCTACGAGCACACAAGCAGCAGAGGGGCGGAGGCGGGGGAGAGAATCCACCCAGGCGTCCCTTAAAACAGTGTCTTTAGAAATCATTCTGTCTAAAACATTTTTCAAAAGAAAAATGTTTCTTACATTTATTTATTTTTGAGAGACAGAGAGAGTGCTCAAGTGAGTGGGGGAGGGGCAGAGAGAGAGGGAGACACAGAATCCAAAGCAGGCTCCAGGCTCTGAGCGGTCAGCACAGAGCCCAATGTGGGGCTCGAACTCACGACCTGGGAGATCATGACCTGAGCCCAACCAACTGAGCCCCCCAGGTGCCCCATCCTGTCTAAAACCTTTTACAGAAAGTGAGGCCCCTGGGTGGCTCAGCTGGGTAAGCGTCCAACTTCAGCTCAGGTCATGATCTCATGGTTTGTGAGTTCGAGCCCCGTGTCGGGCTCTGTGCTGACAGCTCGGAGCCTACTTTGGATTCTGTATCCCCTGCTCTCTCTGCCCCTCCTCCACTCATGCCCTGTCTCTCTCTCAAAAATAAATAAACATTACCAAAAAAATTTTTAATCAAGTGTCCTGGTGGCTGACTCCCATTCCAGTCGACTAAAGGCATGACGAGGAAAGACACAGGAGGTCTGCGCACAGGGCAGGTGTGGAAGGTGGTTCTCAAAACCTTGACTCCTGGAGGCTCAGGGCACAATGCCACCCTTGGGGCGCCGCAGCTGAACTCGAAAGGCTGTAGTGGACCACGGCCAAATGGGGAGCTGGAAAGCACTGATGATGGAAAGTGATTTGAAGACGCGATGAGGAAAGTCATGAGACAGGTCCCCACAAGTTACAGAAAACCGAGCCGGGGCAATGATCCGAAATATTTTCCCCAGAGAAGCCCTAGGACCAATATGTTCCTGTCGCCAAAACCTGTTGAGACTCGACGGCATAGTCGAGTGTATTTCCAGCGCCTTCCCCTCCCTGGGCCAACAGCCAGTGGGGCTGAGAGTCCACTGCCGGGCACGGACTGGGCAATCAGCCAAGTGGCATTCTCTCATTCATTCACTTCATGAGCATCTCCCAAGCTCGGAGCCTATGCTGGGCACCACATGAGGACCGGGCATTCCGTGGGGAGTCGGACAGCGGGGGCCCCTCCCCTCACAGAGCTGGGGGTCCAGAGGAGAACAGCACGAGGCTGTGAAGCCACCTAACAGGGCACCCTGCCTGCCAGGGGCTCGGTGAGCTCGGGGGCCTCCCTGAGGAAGTGACCTTACCTGAGAGTGAGGGCTGAGAAGCGGGCGGGGCCTCAGGCAGTGACAAGAGCGTGTGTGTCCAACTCCTACTGCTGGGTATCAAACTCACGGTGTCAGTGGCTTAGGTGGCACGTTTATTATCTCAGTTTCCGTGGAGCGGGAGTCTGATCATGGCTCAGCTGGGTCCTCTGCGGGGGTCTCACAGGGCAGCAAGCAAGGTGGGAGCTGGGCTGTGTTCTCATCTGGAGGCTCGACGGAGGAGGAATCCACCTGAGCTCCTTCTCACTGCGGGCAGGATTCCCTCTGTGCTGCCCTGGGTCTGAGCGGGGGCCCGGGTTTCTCGCTGGCTGGAGGCCGCCCTCAGGAGCCTCTCCAACACGACAGCTTACTTGTCAAGCCAGCGGGGAGGATCCGTCTCTCTGGTCCGCTCAGGCAGTCTCATACATAATGTAACACCATCACGGGAGTGACCCTCCTCACTTTCGCCTTTTCTGTGGGTCCTGCTCCCACTCAAGGTGGGGGTTACACAGACGTGGACACCAGGGGGAGGGACCCCCAAGGGTGTGTGCTCCACAGTGTGCAGAGGCCCTGAGAGGGGCCACGCAGGGGAAGCCAGAGGGGGCGTGAAAGGCAGCGGACATGAGAGGGGCGGAGAGACAAAGCCGGGTGGCGGGCAGGCCCAGGCCCCGGGCGCTCTGCGGATGGACACCCAAGGAGGGTGGATGGCTGCCGAGGCTCTAAGCAGGAGAGGACACCATAACATTTGCTTTACAAAGACAAATGCGGGGTGCCTGGGGGGCTCAGTGGGTCAAGCCTCCGACTCCGGCTCAGGTCACGATCTCACGGTTCGTGGGTTCGAGCCCCGCATCGGGCTCTGTGCGGACAGCTCGGAGCCTGGAGCCTGCTTCGGATTCTGTGTCTCCCTCTCTCTCTGCCCCTGCCCTGCTCACGCTCTCCCTCTCTCTCAAAAATAAATAAACATTAAAAGAAAAAAAAAGACCGACGCTTCCCTAGGTATAAATTAGAAACATCCTTCCAAGGAGTGGTGACCTCAGTTACCTCCAGGAAGGAAGCTGGTGGCTGAGGGGACTTGGGCGCCATTTGAATTTTGAGCCCAGGTGAATGTATGGCGGTCGAGAAACGAATTTGTCCATTTTTTAAAGCTGTCCCTGCAGCAGCAATACGCAGAAGGGGCCAGGAAGAACACAGGGTAGCCGCGGGGAGGGATTAGGGATTAGGGACCCTAAGGAAGGAAAGGGACCTCAGTAGCCCAACCCCAGGACTCCCGAGAAGAAAGGACTAGGAATCTCTTTGGGATTAGACCCTTTTCCTCCAAATTTCCTCAGCTCGCTGCCTCATTTCTTAGCTTCCCTCTGCCCTTAGAGACGTGGCTCTCACGGACAGGTGGCCGTCCCTAAAGAAAGGCCACGGCCCCCAGCAGGTAAAGCCCCCCTCCTTTCCATCACTCTAATACAAAGTGCTAATTTCTCTTTCTCTAACTCATTTGATGGTCACTTCAAAGAGATTCTTCAAAGAGATTGCATTAGACCAAAAAAAGGAAGCGAGAAGAAAAAAAAAAAAACCCAACATTAACTACAGAATCCTGATGGGTTATGATTGCATTACTTTTCCCTGAACGCTGGTCCCTGCTTCCTTTTTGTGCTCTAAATTACCAATTCCAGTCCCTGTGTAGCCAAATAATAATAATTACCATATAAATGAATATGCATATGTGTCATTTTCCTCCCTAAAAGCAAGAAAGCCTGTTTATTTTGGATGAGGGTTTGTTTTGTTTCTGAACAACCAAAGCACATAATTAGGAACCTCACCTCTTGCTCTTGAAATTCTGTCTCCACCGGGAAGAGATGAAAAAGGTACGGGCTGCCCCTTAACGCTCAGAAGAAATTCTGAGACAAATTAAAGGAGATATTTCTTTGCTCCACAGGTAACAACGGCTCGGACAGGCTCAGGGTCAGAATGAAGAGGCCAGAAGGGGCTTCGAGGCTGAGGCCGAGCCCGGCCTTTCACGGATAGAGACCCTAGGCCACGTGAAGGGGGGGGACACGGTGTGCACTGGGGAGCCAGGAAAGGAAGAGAGTGGCCATCAGCAGGACCCCGTGTTTGCATTTCTGCTCTGGGCCGGACTGTGGGGGGCCCCAGCAGGACACCCAAGCCCTGCACCCCAAATGCAGTGAGGGCAGCACCTCCTCCTCCAGGCTGCGGTCAAGACGCTCCAGGCCACGGATGGGCCCTCCGCCCTCCGCTCCCACCGGCGGTCTCCATCGATGGCCTCATGCACAGGGGCCCGGCGCCCCTGCAGCGTGGTGCTGTGGGCCAGGTGCCAGGCCAGGCGCCCCAAGTCGTTGGAGTCCAGGCACCCTCCAGCCCCCATCACCAACATAGTAAGAATGGTGATCACTAATGTCGTTACAAATACCGAATCAAGAGTATTAAATCAGCCAGAGTGTTCATTGTGCATAACAGAGTCATAGAGCACAAGAGAACTCATAATAACATCACTTGCGGTAGAACTGATAACGCTAATGGTGAATACTTTACCGTCTTGATGACGGTGGCGGCTCTTGGCAAGGACCAGGGACACCTGGCTCACGCTCCGTCTACACCACAGGGGCACAGGGTGCGCAGAACAAACTTTTAGATACACTCAAGAAGGTTTATGCAAGTTGAATGCACGTTTCAGAGACTAACCTGGTCACTGAGGGCAAGACTGGGCTGTGCAGCTGAAGTCACAAAAGTCACAGACAGACCACCATCTTTGCCCCAGAAGCCATGACTTACCGTACCCCTCCCCCCAGGGACTTACAGAGACTTAAAAAAATAAATGGTATGAACGAAGCAGGCCAGTCCAGCTGGAGCCTGTGTCCAGACCCAGTGCCTGGATCTCCCAGACAGGAGTTCAAAGCCCGGGGAACCCAACCCCACGATTCCACGCTCTGAACTCCAGGTGGAATGCTTACACACCAGAAACATGCAGTAATTTATGAAAATAACTTGCACCAAATGACACTTCCATGTCTTGAAATCGGGTTCTGTAAAGATGGGTAAAGCCTGACCCGAGGCCAAAAGGAGGGTCTGAGTCAAGAAGCTGAGTTTGTCCACCTGCCTGGGAGACCCAGGGCCCTTCCTGTTCCCAGGCTCAGCTGGGGGGCGGCCAGCCTCTCCGGCACCAAGGCAGCCCGGGGAAGGGGACACCCTTGGCCCTGGAGCAGAACAGCAAGGACACCGCAGCTCTGCTCCAGCTCCTGGATCATGAGGCGGTGAGTGTGGCATCGAAAGCATCTTCAAAGGAAAGCTGGGGGCGCCTGCGTGGCTCAGTCCGTTGAGTGTCCGACTTTGGCTCAGGTCATGATCTCGCAGTTTGTGAGTTGGAGCCCCTCATCGGGCTCTGTGCTGTCAGCACAGAGCCTGTTTTGGATCCTCTGTCTCCTCCCTCTATCCCCTGCCCCCACCTGCACTTCCTCTCTCTCAAAAATAAGTAAACATTAAAAAAAAAAAAAAAAAAAAGGAGACCTGAAGCAGGTGTGGGAAGCCGAGAACCACCAGGGAGCGGGGACAGCATGCGGCTGGGGAGCCGCTGTGGCTGCGAGGAGCCCGCATGCCCGGGGCGAGTGAGATTCCTGGGGAGGACCGGCGGTTACCCGCCTCCACAGCTAAGCGCGCCCTGGTCCCGGGAGCACTTGGCATCCCTAACCAGCCCCACGTGCGACGCTGTCCCAGCTCTCCCTGAAACGCAGCCGCCATCCCGCTGCCAGGTTCCAGTCCGGATGACTTGGATGCACTCAGACCAAAGGAGCAACGCCCAACATTCAGCCAAACGGGGCCAGCACAGCCCCGAAGTGGGAGGAACAGAGAACGTGCACGCTCCCGGTCTGGCCATCCGCGAGGCCAGAGTTTAATTCAATGTGGCAAACTCATAATCAATTATGGATTAAGGCATAGAGCGTTTTGTACGGAAAGTGCCGGCCCATTTCTGGTCGTTTAGGAGGCTCTCCCCTCCCCCTTTATTCCTGACAAATGACTGTTTCCGCACCTCCCAGATGAGACAGGGAACCTTCCAGAGGGCGACAGATCGGTGGGGCAGTTTTAAGAAGAACGGCTTTGAGGTCAGATACGAGGGCGGTCCGGGCCTCGTTCTGCCGGCCACCTCACCCGCCCTCCCCAGCTCCCCGCCCAAGGCAGCCCGCCCCACACCGCACCAGCCGCATCTCCGGAGGTCGCTCTAACAACCTGGCTCTCCAGGCCTGGTTCGTGGCCCTCACGGCCCTCCTTTGGGCCTGCAAGGCTGTGTCCAACTGCAGCTGAGGAGCTCAAGACCAAGGACCCCTAGCTCGTGGGGGGCTGAGGCGGAGGGGGAGGGCCCGGCAGCAAGACCATGCGGCACCTGCAACAGGCGCCCTCCGGGGTAGGGGAAACTGAGCCAGACGGGCTTGGGAGCGGTGACAAGTCAAGCCCTCCAATGAGCCTCTGGCTAAGGGGGCCTTTCTTCTAACACTGCCGGAAGGTGGGGGTGGGGAAGGGACTTTATTGGGCACATATGGGAGAGAGAACCTTGACAGAAGGCTGTGGGCAGGGCAGAAGCGGGGCTGGTGCTTGGACAGGGACAGGGCTGGGGAAGGGCTGCCCAGCCCCATAGGCCTGTTGGGAAGAAGACACTGAGGCCAGCCTCTGCTGAGACCTAACCCAAGGGGGTGGGGGTGGTGGTGGGAACTGGGTCTGGAGGAACGAAGGTCCCTCTCCTCCTCGGGAAGGCCCGAGAGATGGCCGGGAGGGGCCCTCACGTCCAGCCTGGGCAGTGAGGGGGGAGCCCTGACACTCAGACAGCGGGGAGATTTCCGTGTGTTTCTGTTTTCTGTTTCCTCGCACCCCAGGCCCCAGGCAAGCTTGCTGAGGCAGCAGTGCCAAGGGGAGCCCGCAGGTGCCTGAACTCTGAGCGGGGAGAGGGCCTTCCTCTGCAGCCCCTAGAGAACGGGACAAAGCCCCTTCAGGTTTCCCTCCCTGTCCTCCTGCCGCTTGGCCCCAGTCTCAGGTGCAGTCGCAGGAAGCCTGTGGCAGAGCAGGGTAAATAAAGTCTCAGCTTTCTGGCCAGAGGACCCAAAACGGGAGCACCAGGGAACTGGGCGTTACCATGGGAACGGCAGAGCAAGGAGCTCAGTTGTCTGTGGACTCGTGGACTCCCCCCAAGCTGTGTGCGCCAGGGTCCGACCCCAGACAGCTCTCTGAAGACACTGAGAGGTGAGCCACAGCACAGACAGCTGCCTGGGCACTGCCGAGCGGCACACACACGGCCCAGAGCTGCAGGGAGCCACATGGCACTCACAGAGCCTTTGCACTCAGAACCGAGATGGGAACCACAGCACAGAGAGGCTGCCAGGAACTTGCGGCCCGAGCCCAAATGAATCAATTGCCCATGAAGACAAAAATATCAATGCCTACCATAGGATTTAAGCAATACTGGGAGTCTCACATCAATAAGACAAGTGTCCAGGACACAGAAGCACCCGGCACAAGGACAACCAGGAAAATCTCAGACGTCAGACATTGCCACCGACACGACTCGGGAGCTGGAGTTAGCGATGACGCTGAGGTGGCTGGCTTTGAGCCACGATGATGATGACGAAACTCAAACGAGTAAATGAATGGACAAACAGAGAGTTTCCAAAACAGAAGACGGTGAGAAGAGCCCAGTGGAATTTTGAAAACTGAGAAACCTGGCAATTCAAATGAAAAGCTCACTGGACGGGCCCAATAGGAGAAAGAGATGGGAAAGGAGGGCCTCAGTGAGCTCATCATCCGATCCACGGCAGAGGCAGAAAACGGAGCCTCGGTGACCCTGCGTGGGCCACGGGTCTGCTGCCCACAGTCCTGGGGCCTCGGGAGACAGCGGGGAGAATGGTGCATACACTAGCTGAAGAAATAATGGCCGAAGACTACCCAAGTTTGGAGGAAAATGTAAACTTAAAAATTCAGAGAACTCAACAAACCTCCAAAAGAACGAATCCAAAGAAATGCACGCCAGCCATTTGGCCAGTGAACTGTTGGAAACCGAGAACACAGAGAACGATGTGGGAGGAAGCCGGGGAAAGGACGCACGGCCTGGGCGACTGTCCTCCCACCGGAGACCGTGTGGGCCGGAAGGAGGCAGGACCCTGCCAGGTGTGCGGAGGAAGAGCCGGGCATCTAGAACTCTGAACCCAGGGACAAACATCCTTCAAGAATGAAGGCAAAAGGGGAGTCTGGGTGGCTCCGTCTGGTAAGCGTCTGATTTCGGCTCGGGTCTCATGGTTTGTGAGTTCAAGCCCTGCTTCAGATCCTGTGTCTCCCTCCCTCTCTCTCTCTCTCTCTCTCTCTCTCTCTCTCTCTGCCCCTCCCCTGCTCACACTCTGTCTCTGTCTCTCAAAAATAAATATACATTAAAAAAATTTTTTTTAAAGGAATGAAGGCAATAGAGACCTTCTCAGCTGAAGGAAAACCACGGGAGTTCACTGCCGGCAGACCTGCTCGGAGAAGTTTTCCAGACAGAAGGGACCGCGTGCAGCGTTAGGGATGAAGGGGGAGCATCGGAAAAGGTAAGTGTCTAGATAAACAGGACAGACTGCTCTTCCCTTGAGTTCTTTAAAATAGGTGTGATGGCTGAGAGCAAAACTGGTGACACGTGTAACACGGAGGGCGGGCACAGGCTCAAGGAGGGGAGGGGACTATGTCAGACCCTCTGCCCCAGACGGCACAGTGGCGACTCTAAATAGATTGGGAGAGCTACGTCCACAGACTGTAATTACTAGATCATCGCTGAAAAATAAACTAGAGAGAGATACAGTTAAAACCACAGGAGACAGGGGCGCCTGGGGGGCTCAGTCGGTTGAGCGTCCAACTTCAGCTCAGGTCACGATCTCACAGTTTGTGAGTTCGAGCCCCGCATCGGGCTTGCTGCTCTCAGCGCAGAACCTGCCTCGGATCCTCTGTCCCGGTCCCCCGCCCCCGCCGCCGCCTGTTTTCCGCTTGTACTCTCTCAAAAATAAATGCTTTTTTTTTTTAAACACACAAGAGATAAATTAAAATGAAATACCTTAAAAATGTTCAAATCAGTGATAAATTGGACTTTGTTAAAATTAAAACCATTTGCTCTGTGAAAGCCACTGAGATGAAGACAACAAGGCTAACGGGGGACTAGGAGTGAGGTCTAGAAATCACACAACTGCACAACCCTCAGTTTCCTCATCTGTAAAATGGGGGAGTCAGAATGCCGGCCCCACGGAGTTCCTCTGAGGTCCAAGGGGTCAGTGTGTGTAAAGCCCTCCCATGGCACCCGCTGGTCCTGTTGCCCCCTATCTGCCCCTCTAGATCCCCCACCCCTGCCACCCCACGCCCCAGGGGGCTGGCCCCCATGGACGGGCCACTTCACCTGGACACCTGCCCTCTGGCTTCACTGGGTCTGGCAGCAGGGAGCCGGGTCACCCCAGTTCTCCCTCTGTCCCTCCAGCTCCCCACGGGGCTGGTCTCAGGTGCCTGTAGGTTACCTGAACTGCCCTCGACTTCCACAACTGTCCTTTCCTTGAAGGCTCTCCTGGGACCCTTGGGGCCAGCTCTCTCCTAAGATCCGCAAGGGGCGCCCTAGATGCTACCTTGTAATCCGGCTCCGTCCAAGGTGAAATCCACGCCCTGAGCTTCCCTGTGCTCCGGCTCGTCTGTTTCACCTTCTCTGCAGACCCTGGCTCATCTCTGCGCCAGGACCTGAACCCACGCCGCTCCCGCTCCCTTTATCTGGTCGCAGAGCCCCTCTCCCCGAGGGTCCTTACTCGCCTGACACAGTCCTCCTCGCTCACGCGCTCCTGAACCAGTCTGATGAGCAGTGTGCTGGGCACCGTCTAAAGGAAAGATGACACACAGAATGAGGGCCGAAAGGACGTGTGACCGGCAGGCTGGCTGGGCTCAGCTGAGCACCAGGAGCTGGCTGTGCAGGCACAAAGGTTGTCCAGTCCCTGGCTGATGGCCCAGTGGCCTCCGTGAAGCCCAGCCCTCCCCTGCACTCTGTGCTCCCCGCCACACGTGCCCACTGACCTCCACGCTCTGGCTTATCCTGGGCGCCCCCCCGGGCGCTCCCCCCACCCCACCCAAGTGACTAGGTTCCCTCGGATCCATGGCCCAAGTGCCACTACCCACAAGCCACCATGGCATTCTGGGTAACTGGCTCACCGGGCAGGGACAGGATGGAGAAACAGGAGGACGAAGGCTCTGAAGCCCTCAGACAGAGATTCCAGAAGGTCATGTCTGGTTTCAAGAGGACGGGCCAAGTGGGTAAAGTTCCTAGGGAGACCCTTGGTGGGGGTGCGGGTCGATTGGTCGGGGACTCAGACACTCATGATTTGGGCCCTGGCCACCCGCTGAGTGACATTGGACAAGTCTTCAATACTCTGAGCCTCAGTTTCCTACTTGAAATGAGACGAAGACAAGGTGCTTCAAAGAGCTGCCGTGAGGATAAAATGAGATGCGGCCAGGGCTCAGCGCCGTGGCCAGGATCACCCCTGGGCACCCTGGGCACCTGCACGCTGCTCCCTCCCCCAGCAGCTCTGCCCAAGGGGGACCCTGAGGCCTGGTCTG